>NC_084635.1:12807486-12959986 GCF_033978795.1 Nerophis ophidion
TGTCTTTGTGAAAACATTGGACACAGTGTGTTGTCAAGCTTATGAGATGCGATGCAAGTGTAAGCCACTGTGACACTATTGTTCTTTTATTTTTATAAATGTCTAATGATAATGTCAATGAGGGATTTTCAATCACTGCTATGCTGAAATTGTAACTAATATTGATACTGTTGTTGATAATATTCATTTTTGTTTCACTACTTTTGGTTTGTTCTCCTCTCAATTGCTCTGTTGATTGCAGATTGAGTGTCGCTGAGTCAGGTTTGGTTTTGGAATTGGATTGCATTGTTATGGTATTGCTGTGTATTGTTTTGTTGGATTGATTAAAAAAAAAAAAAAAATTTTAAATCGATTTAAAAAAAAAAAAAAAGAGAATCGATTCTGAATCGCACAACGTGAGAATCGCGATTCAAATTCGAATCCATTTTTTCCCACACCTCTAGTTAGGACGTATGGTTTTTTTGCCTTTAATGGAGATCTGAAGTTTAACAAGCTTGTTGTTTGTCCCAACAACACAACACAACACAACACAACACGTCAAAGAGTAACCCTTGTGTATTAAGATTTAAGCTGGATCAAATATAAGATTCCGCAAAGTATTCACTTTTTGCACATTTTGTTATATTGCAGCCTTATTGCAAAATGGAATACATTAATTTTTGTCCTTAAAAATTCTACAGAAAATACCCCATAATGACAATGTGACAAGTTTTATTTTCTTAAAAATTTTGCAAACATATTAAAAATACAAAACTAAAAATATCCCATTTACATAAGTGTTCACAATTTTTACTCAGTATTTTGTGGACGCATTTTTGGGAGCAATTACAGCCTCAAGTCTTTTTGAATATAAGCTTGGCAGACGTATCTTTGGCCAATCTTCTTTGCAGCACCTCTCAAGCTCATTCAGGTTTGATGGGAAGCGTTTGTTTTGATCCAGGATGTCTCTGTACATTGCTGCATTCATCTTTCCCTCTAACCTGACTAGTCTCTTCGTTTTTGCTGCTGAAAACCACCCCCACAGCATGATGCTGCCACCACCAAGCTTTACTGTAGCGATGGCATTGGCCTGGTTCTTAAATTTTAACACATTTGCAAAATAAAAATACATTTTTTTTCCCATTGTCATTGTGTGAAATATATGTAATATAATATGTGACTTGTGCTGTTGACCTCTTGGCCAGGTCACCCTTGTGAAAGAGATCTTGATCTCAATGGGTTTCTTATCTGGTTAAATAAAGGTTGTATTGTGTGTTGAAATTTGAGGACATAAGTAAATGTATTCCATTTCGGAATAAGGCTGTAACATAACGAAATGTGGAAAAAGTGAAGCCCTGTGAATACTTTCCATATGCACTGCAGCTACACTCACACCGCTTGTGTGATTGTTGTGGCTTAAAAATGCCTGATTTTACAGCAGCTTTTTAAAAAAAGTTGCGGCAAAAGTTGCAATGTTTTAAAGGGGTCATATTATGATTTTTTTCTCCTACATTTAAAACACTTCCTTGTGGTCTACATAAATATTTGACAGTGTCTTCTTCCCGTCAGAAATGTTGTAGTTTTTAGCGCTTCCATATGGAATCTACTGACGGCTATAAGTTAGAATAATATGGTACTTAGGTATTAGAAATGGCAACAGCGGAGGATGCATGTGCATATACGAGAAAGTCTGCCCCACAAAAAGAGGCTAGCGAAAAAGAAGGAACTTATTGACAATAGTGCTGTGGAGGGGGGCGTGGTCTGCGGGATTGTTGTGGTTTAAAAATGCCTGATTTTACAGCAGCTTTTTTAAAAAGTTGCGGCAAAAGTTGCAATGTTTTAAAGGGTCATATTATGATTTTTTTCTCCTACATTTAAAACACTTCCTTGTGGTCTACATAAATATTTGACAGTGTCTTCTTCCCGTCAGAAATTTTCTAGTTTTTAGCGCTTTCATATGGAATCTACTGACAGCTATAAGATAGAATTATATGGTACTTAGGTATTAGAAATGGCAACAGCGGAAGATGCATGTGCATATACGAGAAAGTCTGCCCCACAAAAAGAGGCTAGCGAAAAAGAAGGAACTTATTGACAATAGTGCTGTGGAGGGGGGCGTGGTCTGCGGGATTGTTGTGGTTTAAAAATGCCTGATTTTACAGCAGCTTTTTTAAAAAGTTGCGGCAAAAGTTGCAATGTTTTAAAGGGATCATATTATGATTTTTCCCCTCCATTTAAAACACTTGCTTGTGGTCTACATAAATATTTGACAGTGTCTTCTTCCCGTCAGAAATGTTGTAGTTTTTAGCACTTCCATATGGAATCTACTGACGGATATAAGTTAGAACTATATGGTACTTAGGTATTAGAAATGGCAGCAACGGAGGATGCATATGCATATACGAGAAAGTCTGCCCCGTAAAAATAAGCTAGCGAAAAAGAAGGAACTTATTGATAATAGTGCTGTGGAGGGGGGCGTGGTCTGCGGGCCTGCCGTCGGGAAATGGTTTTCCAGGCCCTTTCACCGCATGGCTGGACACATGGGGTATGATAAATCACTCCGAGTAATAATCTGTTTCTATTGGCCAGGCATCCGGGCAGACGTGCGCCCGGACTGCCAGCTGGTCAATCCAGTGGCCACCCCCAAGGCGCCTTTGCGCCCATTACCACTCATGGAGGTCCCGTGGTTGGGAAATAGGCGTGGCTGGACGGCTTCCCGGCCTCAGTCTGGTGGTGGCGGTATGTGGAGGGGGCGTGGTCTGCGGGCATGCTGCAGAGCTGAGTGTAGAAGGACCGGCCTTGAACCCAGTGGAAGGTGAGTAGACTGCCCAGCTGGGACTGGTTATCTAATCACCTGTCGCCCTTATGAGCAGCAGCCGGTCCGAGACACGTTGTTGGAGTTGGAGCGAGAGAGAGACTCGCCGAGAGTAGTGTGCTCTCGTGGCGTGTGCCCAAATAAAACAATTGTCAAACCTGACTACCGGCTTACAGGAGAATTTGTCGTGATCAGAGGTACCCAGGGGAGGGCAACCTCTCCTTACACTTTATGTATTTTTATATCATTATCGGCTGACGTCACAGGTCAGAAAACATCACAGGACGGAGCAGATTCCAAATTGCTTGTTTAAAAAGTATAAAGCACGGCCATATTGTTTCATAAATATTTCCATGGTTCGATTTTAAATTTTCGGGACTTTTGCAGATCCCAAATACACAACAGCAGGTACCAAGAGGTAAAACAAGTTGGTTTTGAATATTAGAGCTCCTTTAATGCTTATTCTTTCAAATACCATTACACCTGGTTGTGATTTTATTATTTTTTAAATCATGTTTATCAGCGTTTTTGCAACTCTTAACACAAAAAGCAAATATTTTCATCAAATCCGAAAAAATATGCATCTTCAGTTCAATGTCTTTGAACACTGACAGAAATGGATCTGTCCCCCCAGGCCTTTATTGACCTGCCTGAATTTGCAGACGTTCTTCCCAAAATATTGCAATGAAAAATGCGAGTTTTTTATTGCAAGAGTTTGTTGCAATAATATAGCAGGGAAAAGTTAAAGTTGCAATAAAAAGTTGGGAAACTCCTTTTGTAATTACAATGAAATTTACTGAAGAAAAAGTAATTAATAAAAAAATATACCGTAATTTCCGGACTATAAGGTACACTTAAAAACCTCTTTTTCCTCAAAATTCGACAGTGCGCCTTATAACCCGGTGCGCCTGATGTAAGGAATAAGTTTGGTTGAGCTCACCGACCTCGAAGCTATTTAATTTGTTACATGGTGTAATGATAAGTGTGACCAGTAGATGGCAGTCAAACATAAGGGATAAGTGTAGGCTGCACTATGATGGCAATATGACTCAAGTAAACAACACCAATATTTTAAATGTTCCATTGAAAATATAGAACATTACACACGGCGCTCAAAAATCCATCAAAATGTTTTAGTACGACTTTGGTAAGCTATGAAGCCGCAGCGCCTGAAGGATTGTCGGCGTATTAAATTATTATGGTGTGTGTATAAGGTAAGACATTATCTGGCGTTTTGTTTCACAATATTATGCAAAAGCAACTTTTCTTCCCTTCTGGTACATGCTGATCTGTATTTGTATTTCTGTATGAAAATCCTGAAAAATTGCGTGCTTCCGCCTTTGTAGTCCGTGTGGACACTGTAGTCGATAAGCTTCTTCTTTTTCTCTATCTCCTTGTGTTATGTGACATTCATCCTCCGCTGTTGCCATTTGTAATATAAAGTAATGTAATGTTCTTACTTATATTCGTCAGTAAACTCACCATGAAAGTGCTAAAACATAACGGTGTAGTGAGTTGACATTACTCACCCAAGGAACTTTAGTTAGTAGAGTTCCGGTCGGACAGTTTTTCACGGGACACATTTCCGGTGGGGTAGTTTCCGGATGAGGAGATGTTGCTCCGTTATTGATTTAAGTAAAGTCTGAATGTCATTAAAACAGTTAGCTTCATCTTTTGACACTTCTTCCACTCCCGTCCTTGCACGCTACACCGTTACAACAAAGATGACGGGGGGAAGACGCTGCCAAAGGTGAGCCACGTAAATAAGACCCCCCACAAAACTGCACAGGCGGAAGCGACCGTCAGAAAGCGGCTTGAAGATGATCTGTAAATCATAATCCATGCAACATGTTGAACAAAGAACCACCACTACATGTTATGTCGACCAAAAGGAAGTGTTTTACATTTAAAAAAAAATAAATACAAAATTACTCCTTTTACATTTTAAAGCCCAAGCTGTTTGTTTACATGCTTTTTTTTGTATTTCTTTGTGCTATTTGGGCTTATTGGACCCTAATTAGAATAAAAACTAAAAATAATCTTTTGTACTTAGTCCATAAGTACACAAACGTGTACTTTATGTGTAGTGACATGCACTTTTTTTTTTTTACACTTTTTTTTTCAAATTCCATTGTATGTTATACTCTTCTGAAGCCATCAGATGGCAGTATAAGTGTTAACATAAGCGGCCATGAGACCCCAATTCAGTAGTGTACACAATTTTTGAAATAAGAGCTAAAAGGTGCTGTCCACACATGTGGCCACTAAGGCCTTTAGAGGTTTTAATGCGCCCTATGGTCCGGAAAATACGGTGCATTGGACCTCTTTAAAGGGTATCTTAGCTTAGAATTCAAACATAGGCCCACTGCAAGTTAGACACTCGTGCCTCCTACCTGACTGCGGCCTGGTGATGGCGCTCTCGTACACAGGAATCCCCTCACCCAAATTGTTGTAGGCCTTGAGTGTGATCACGTAGTGGGAGCTGGGGTCTGAGAGAGAGACAGAAGATAAACGGATGCCTTTAATGGAGGTACAACCCTGGAGACACAACCCTGGAGACACTTAACTCAAAATGATGACTTTATCTGGAGACTTTTTAAAGGAATTAATTCATCTTGCTGCAACAAAGGCTTCAAATATGCAAAGGTGGACGATTTGCTACATTATGCTCTTTACCTGCTGCAAGAGGTAAGTGAATACACAGAGTGCATAAAAGGAACAAGAGATCACTTACTCCAACGCCCACGTTGCAACAAAAGCAAGGCATGCTGGGTAAACGGCTGACCATTTTCCCAACACACTACAACATATTAACAGAGTAAAAGAAGCGACAGAAGATAATGTTTTCATATTTCTGAATGTATTTTTATGTTTGTTTTTTTACAATACTCGTTTTTTTCATGTCACATGTTACTTTAAAAACCATTTGACACAAACATGTTACCATTTACATGTTAACAGTTTACATGCTAACAGTTAACATTAGTGACGTAACATGAGGTCTACCTAAAATATAAGCAAAAAAGCAAGCATTTTATAGCTTAACATGCTAACAGTTAACATTAGTGACGTAACATGAGTGTACCTACAAAGTTTGCAAAAAAGCAAGCATGCTAAAACTTAACATGCTAACAGTTAACATTAGTGACGTAACATGAGGTGTACCTACGAAGTTTGCAAAAAAGCAAGCATGCTAAAACTTAACATGCTAACAGTTAACATTAGTGACGTAACATGAGTGTACCTACAAAGTTTGCAAAAAAGCAAGCATGCTAAAACTTAACATGCTAACAGTTAACATTAGTGACGTAACATGAGTGTACCTACAAAGTTTGCAAAAAAGCAAGCATGCTAAAACTTAACATGCTAACAGTTAACAATAATGACGAAACAAAATATTTAACTGAGGTGTAAACCTGCAAAAATAGCTAAAAAGACAGTATGTTAACATGCTAACATTGGCATTATAACAGTTAATATTAGTGAAGTAATGGACTCTGTGCGCTAACCTTAGCATTCGAACAGTTATCATGCGCCAAGTAACAAAATAATTAGCTAAAAAGCTAGCTAGATAATATTTTGTTATTTCACGCACAACAAGCATGTTCTGACTTTGAAACAGTTTGAATTGTTCGAGAAATGCGGACGTAGTAACAATTTTTAATGTGTTTTATCGAAAATCCGGCAAAACCGAGAATTTTTCATATATAAAAAATAGATAACCTGAATGTTTTGAATAAATGCAAAGGTTGACTAGTTTGAATTCGGACGAGAAATTTGGGATGAGGAAAAAAGGAGGGGATAATTCTTACCCAGGTTTTCGATGGTGTAGTAGCGCTGCTTGTAATCCACTTTGATGGTCTGAGCGTGAGGGCTGCCGATGCCGTAGCCGATGGTGTAACCACGTACAACGATGTCCTGGTTCTCCGGCGGCGTCCAGCTCACCACGATGCTGTTGACCAGTGGACGGACGTGAAGTGAACTGGGCTGGTCGGGCACTCGTGATTCTGGAGAGGGAAGGTAGAGGTTATAAGGTGAACTATTTGGGAATGACAGCGTATGAAAGGTGAATATCACTACCGTCCAGGTCACTCTCAAATGTCTCTGCCGGGGTCCAGTCGGTGGCTGGCCCTGTGCCGTTCACCGTTATGGCTGACACGCGGAAGGAATACTCTGTCCCACGTTCTAGACCTGGAACAGGAACACAAATCGGTCACATTTCAGTCCTAGGATTTCAATGAACTCGATCCGTGGAAGTACCCGCACTGCAAAAACTGAAATCTAAGTAAGATTAAATGTCTCAAATAAGGATGGTATTTGCTCTTTTTCTGTCTGAAGCAGATTTTTGTGTTAGAGTCTTTCGTTATTATTTGCTATTTGGGCTGATTGGACCCTAACTAGAATGAAAAACTAGGAATCATCTTTTGATATGATGTACTTAGCCCATAAGTAACACACTTGTCCTTCATGTTTAGTGACACGCAAATTATTACTTTTGTCAGGCTTTCCAATGAGTTTGTTTGTGTTTTAGTTTTTCCTCTGTGTGTTTAGTATTTCCTGTCAGCACTCTCATTTTGGTTCAGCTTCCTGTTTGTCTCCGAGTGCTTTGTTTCCCCTCAGCTGCAGCTGATCGGCACCTGGCCACACCTGGTGTCAATCAGCACACTCCTATTTGTACTTGCTTTGTCTTTCAGTCAGTGCTGGATTATTGATTTGTTGATGTCACTCTTGTCTATGCTACCTGTCGTGTCGTATTCTGTCTTGTCAACGCTGCGTTGCGGTAAGCTTTATTTGATTGCGTTTTTTAGTTTACTGCCTTTTGTTCCCTACTTCCAAGTTTGTTCTTATATTACATGTACGACTTCTGTTTCCTGCTCGATTCTTGCTAGCTTCCATGCTAAGTTCCCTTTTATTTTTCTAGCTCCCATGCTAGCTCCCTTCGTTTGTTATCCGCCCACATGCGCGCTTTTTGTTTGTACTCTTTTGGTTTTGTTGTTGTCTTAGTATTTAATTAAATCATGTTTCCCTATTCAATGCCTGCCTCCTTCTCTGCATCTTGGAGTTCGTCACCAACAGACTGACCATTTTTACACTTTTTTTTTCCAAATTCCATTGTATGTTATACTCTTCTGACACCACCACATGACAGTATAAGTGTCCATATGTCGGCATAAGACCCCAATTCAGTAGTGTAAATACACAATTTTGGAAATAAGAGCTAAAAGGTGCTGTCCACGCATGTGGCCACTAAGGCCTTTAATAACATTGAGGAAATAGGAACTGACTAGAAGGGAGCGCAGACGGAGAATGGTGTGCGGGGCCGTGTGTGCCTTGAAAGAGGCTCCGCTAAACGAGTGTAGATCCTCTCCACTGTGTAATAAGTCGGCCTTGCCATACATTTCCGGATAAGTCCGATCATATCACAACTAAAACTTGCTGTGGTATGAACTCTGCTTCGTAGTTTCTTCTATACTTGTGAGTACCATTATTCTACTCCTCGCAAATACGCTTTGAACCCTGCGGCTTATAAGATGGAGTGGCTAATTTATGGATTTTTCTTTGCTGATGGCTAAAAGAAAACGTTAAAAAAAACAACTAACAAGCAAATATGCTGAGAATGTGTTTTATTTGTTTGTGCTATGACGCCATCTTTTGGACGACTTTGCTCACTGCAGGTTCTGCAGGATGCCTCCATTTACCGGTAGTCCTTTCAGCAGGAAGTAGAGTGCCGTTCAGTCTTGTAGCCATCCATAGCGTTTTTACTCATTAATGGATTCTTCATTCAAAACTTCAAGCAACGTTTCAAAGTTTTACAGCGTAACAAAAACTGTTTTTACCTACTAAACCGTCCCATGTGTGATGTCTGTGTGAGTGTTTTCATGCATATAAGTGCAGTATGTGCTACAGCAGGGGTCGGCAACCCGCGGCTCCTTAGCCGCAAGCGGCTCTTTGATCACTCTAACGATATTTGCCGACCCCCCCCGATTATCCCGAGAGATTTCTGGAGTTTAATGCCTCTCCCAGAAATCACCCGTGGCCAACATTCTCCGATTTCCCCTGATCGACAAAATCGAGGGCGTGCCGTGATGGCAATGCCTTTACAGTTCTCTAATACTTGTCGTCGTGCCCGCTTTTACACCTTGCTATCTGCGTGCCAGCCGGTCACATGTAGTATGCAGCCTCTGTTTACACACGTAAGTGACTGCAAGGCATACTTGGACAACAGCCATACAGGTTACATTGAGGGTTGTGATATAAACAACTTTAACACTCTTACTAATATGCGCCATACTGTGAACCCACACCAAAAAAGAATGACAAACACATTTCGGGAGAACATCCGCACTGTAACACAACATAAACACGACAGAGCAATTACCCAGAATTCCATGCATCCCGAACTCTTCTGGGCTACATTATACACCCCCGCTAGCACCAAACCCCGCCCGCCCCCCAAACCTGCCCACCTCAACCGACGCACCGGGCAGCAAGTGACCCAAATATGCTACGCCCTGCTTTTAGGCTGCGGGTGGGGCACAAAAGAATGACCGAAAGAAGCGTTGGTTCGCACATGGAAGAATATTTGGCTCCGTCTAAAATTTCGTAAACGGAAACTTTTGCAAAAATAGGGGTTCATAAATTGAGGTAGCGCTGTAATTTGATACTTCTTCTGCTGATATCGGACTGATATTAATATCCAACCAGGACACCTCTGCTATTAACCACATACCAAATAATACTAAATCTGCCTTCATGACGAATAATAAAATAAAATGCTGAATAAAACATTGATTTATATGCTACAAATGTGCAGAAATACATTAGAGCAGGGGTCACCAACGTGTTGCCTGTTCTAAAAATACCTCAAATAGCAGCACTTACCAGTGAGCTGCCTATATTTTTAAATTGTATTTATTTACTAGCAATCTGGTCTCGCTTTGCTAGACATTTTTACTTTAAGAGAGACAAAACTCAAACAGGGTTTGGGGCTAGTGGGGTGTATAATATAGCCAAGAGTCATGGATGCATTGGAATTCTGGGTAATTCTTATGTTGCGTTTATAATGTGTTACAAAGCCAATGATCTCCAAAAATGTGTTTGGTGTGGGTTCACAGAGTGTGGCGCATATTAGTAAGAGTGTTAAAGTTGTTTTATATCACAACCAACAGTGTGATCTGTATGGCTGTGGAACAAGACCCCTGGTTTACACATAGTAAAAGCATAAAAAAACTCCTCTGCCATTTTGGAAATGATGACAGGGGGAGCGTCACTTGTGACGTCACAAATTTGACTCGGCGGTGAAAGTAAGCATGCGCTAATTAATTTGGGGGGTTTGTTTGACCCGGCAGTAATTCAAGGCAGGCTATTCAAGGAAATACAGTACACCTTTTTACCTTTTTAAATTCCTTCCTCTTCTTTCCTGACAATTTAATTCAATGTTCAAGTATTTTTTTTTTAATTTTAAAGAATAATAAATACATTTTAATTTAATTCTTAATTGTAGCTTCTGTTTTTTCGACGAAGAATATTTGTGAAATATTTCTTCAAACTTATTATGATTAAAATTCAAAAAAAAAATTCTAGCAAATCTAGAAAATCTGGAGAATCAAATTTAAATCTTATTTCAAAGTGGATTTTAACCTATTTAAAACATGTCATCAATATTCTAAAATTAATCTGAATCAGGAAAAATTACTAATGATGTTCCATAAATTATTTTTTTTATTTTTTCAAAAAGATTCGAGTTAGCTAGTTTTTCTCTTCATTTTTTTCGGTTGAATTGAGTCAAAATTGAAGATAAACTATGTTTCAAAATTAAATTTTCATTTTTTTCCTGTTTTCTCCTCTTTTAAACCGTTCAATTAAGTTCTTTTTTCATCATTTATTCTCTTCCAAAAACCTTCCGTAAAAGGAAAAAAAATGTACGACGGAATGACAGACAGAACTACCCATTTTTTATATATATAAATGTATTTATTCAAGGTAAATTGAGCAAAATTGGCTATTTCTGGCAATTTATTTAAGTGTGTATCAAACTGGTAGCCCTTCGCTTTAATCAGTATCTAAGAATACTCTTGGTTTCAAAAAGGTTGGTGACCCCTGCATTAGAGCATGTTAGTGAAAGGAAACAGTTTCATTGGAGACAAAACTACGCGTGAAAACTTTTTACTGGGTGGCGGCTTTAGTTTTGATGTGAGCGTTAATATAACCTATTGCTGCTTTTATATTTGCAAAAAAAACAAAAAAACAACCCCAAATGAACCATTGTCCCAACATGTTAATCTTTCAATATGTTCTCCCAGCAACAAAACTATTTCAGGCCACCCCTGAGGTTTTTTCTAAAGCCTGCCAAGACGCCCATGCCCCCTAGGCCACATCTTCCTCTAAAAATCATTTCAACCAACAAACACCCCTCTGTTTCTCGCCTCCAGAAGGTTTGAATATGGATATATTCAACTTTTAAGTGCATATTCCCTTTGATGCAGCACACAGCGGGAGGTCAATCCACTTACAAGCTGCCGAGCCGACATCTAATATTAATCGCTGATTGATTTTAGCGTTGGCTGCGAGGGGGGTGACGGTACAAGACGACTTCATTGCGACATGTTACGAGTAATTTAGGATGTTGTATAAGGAAATAAACAGACCAAGCACAAAAACAAGTTCAAAATGAAGGAAAAGATCTTGGCTATGAATGTCAAGGACGGTTACACTCGTGATCAAAATTATTCAACCCCCACACAATTTTGGTGTTTTAGCAGGTTGGACATTTATTCTGTATTTTGTTTATAGTCATATCAAATAAAGATGTGTCAAATAGACAAATGCAACTTAAATTGTAACACTGTATTTTACAAAATACCAAAAAAGGACATTTCTCTTAATATCTCATTTACAAAATGATTCAACCCCCTAGTTACATGCATCTTTAGTACTTAGTAGAACACCCTTTGGCAGTAATGACATCCTTCAAAGGTGATACATAACCGGACACAAGCTTCTTGCAACCATCTACAGGTATTTTAGCCCATTCCTCTTGGGCAAAGGCCTCCAGTTCATTCATATTCTTGGGCTTGCGTGCTGCAACTGCCTTCTTCAAGTCCCACCACAGCTTTTCTATAGGACTTAGGTCTGGCGACTGTGAAGGCCACTCCAGAGTCTTCCAGCCCTTCTTCTGCAACCACTCTGATGTTGATTTGGAGGTATGCTTGGGATCGTTGTCCTGTTGGAAGGTCCAACGTCTCCCAAGCCTCAGCTTCGTCACTGACTTCATGACATTTGCAGCTAATATATCCTGCTAGGAAATAAAATTCACAAAGCCGTGAACGCGCTGGAGATTCTCTGTACCTGAGGCAGAGAAACAGCCCCAGAGCATGATTGACCCCCCACCATGCTTAACAGTAGGAAAGGTGTTCTTCTCTTTGTAAGCTTCATTTTTTCTCCTCCAGACATAACGTTGATTCATAGGCCCAAAGAGTTCCACTTTTGTCTCATCATTCCATAGAACTGTTTCTCAAAACCTTTGTCCAGATGATTTATGGCATACTGGAGTCCATTTATCTTGTGCCTGGTAGTCAGAAGTGTGGTGCGCCTGGGAGTTCTGGCATGGAGGCCTTCATCTCGTAGTGCGCGCCTTATTGTCTGGGATGAAACCTGCGTTCCCCCTCTGCAATGTCCTGTTGTAGTTCCTCAGCTGTTACCCGGGGGTTTTTCACCACTGTACGCTTCAAATACCGGACAGCAGTTGCACACAGCATCCTCTTTCTACCAAGCCCAGGTAGTGTTTCCACTGTGCCTTTAGCTTTAAACTTGCGAATTATGCTCCCAACTGTGTCTCTTGGAATGTGTAATGTCTTTGCTATTTTCTTATATCCATATCCTTTCTTACGAAGAGAAATTACCTCCTCTCCTGACTTCTTTGACCACTCCCTGGACTTCAGCATGTTGCAAATACACCATTGACCATCTACAGGAAGCTGAGCGTCACAGTCTTTTTCAATCAGTTTAATTGTTGCTCGTTATGGTTCTAATCACATTTACAGGTGTTTTCAACACCTGATTGAAAAGACCTTATTCAAATTCTGTTCTTTAGAGCTATGATCTTCAAGGGGTTGAATATTTTGTCAATGAGATATTAAGAGAAATGATACTGTTTGGTATGTTACAAAATATAATGTTGTAATTCCAGTTGCATTCGTCTATTTAATGCATCTTTATTTGATATGACTATAAACAAAATACGGAATAAATGTCCTACTTGCTAAAACACCAAAATTGTGTGGGGGTTGAATAATTTTGATCCCAACTGAAGCTCAGAGGGGAAAAGTCATCCGGTCTTAGAAAAACATCAAAGTTAGTGAGACCAATTGGAAATATTTGCAGGAAAGAATTAGAATTGGACAGTGGTCTCATTATGTGGACAGAATGACTATTTTCCAGAGCAATGTCTACTTGCTTCAGTTACTCAAGACAAGGCTCAACATTTTGTCACAAAAAAAAGAACCAGGTTTTGAAAATTTCCCCTTTGACCACAATAGAACGAAACAAGTCAGTGTCCATTACCGTCAATGAGCTTGGAAAGCTGGGTTCCCCCGGTGGTTTCCGCTGTCTCACTTCGTCGTGATCCTTTGCGGTATCGGATTTTGTAGCCGGTGATTTCCCCGTTCTGGGAGTTTGACGGCGGGGGCTGCCACCGTAGCATGATGCTCTGCGGAGGGAGCGAATTAGAGTCAGTGCAACAAACTTCGTTCCTGTTGTGTAGCATGGACTATTACATCTCCTCCGTGCAGGGCTGCATAAAAGACAAATCCTGCAGGTGTAAATGTGCGACTGAAGCTTAAAGGCCAACTCTGCACACTGCTGTTCATACAGAATCAGAATCACTTTATAAATCCCAGAGGGGAAGTTGACATTTTTGGCACAATCCCATTCAATATCAGTCAAATATTAAAGGTAGACAGAAAAAGGATCGCTGACGGTTCTGCCAACGTATGGCGTGTGGGAGCGGGGGTGGGGGGGTTGTTGAATAGTAAAAAGATATTCAGTCAAAGGCTGGACTCCGGGGAGGGGTTTCAGACTGAGGCTGAGGAAAAAAAACCTCAGTCAGAGCACAGATAAACATGTTACATAGAATCAACAAAACTTGCAACAGAGAGGGGGAGGGAGGGGGGGGGGGGCTACAGAGGCCGGTTGCTGCTGTCTAAGCGCTGGTCAGCTGTCCATCGCCCCTAAGGGGAATCCAGCTGTGGTGAAGGCGTCACCATTTGGATTTCTGAAAATAAAACGACACAGTGTACCCCGAAAGTGTTCACAGTGCTTCCATTTTTCAACATTAGTCAATATGTGCGCTCTGGAATTGATTGGCGATACGGTCTAAGGTGTACTGGGCCTAGGCTTGTGTCGATAATCAAATATCATAAATTAAAATAAACACAAATAAATTGCCATGTCCGTGTCTATTTGTTTTCTTTGTCTATCTCTTTCAAACGGAGTGCAAAAGGGTTCACTCTGTATATCGATCTTAGAACCTGAGCGTGTTTGGTCCATTAAATAAACAAAGTCAACTCGTCTTGTCAGCCATTCTCTATCTTTGGCTCCTTTTACGCTGGACAACAAGTCATATTTTTTTGCCCTCATGTGACACAGATCAGATATTTTTGGCCAATCTGAACACTCCAAAGTGCTTCAAATGTGATCTTTTCGCATGCGTTTCAGGAGTCAGAAGGTAGTCCTGAATCCGATTGCAATTTCATCTTTTCAAATGTGAATTCAGTCTAAAGATGTGAACTGAATGCGACTTTTACTTCGTCTTGGCTGAGGTGCGTAATTCGTACACTCACACACACACATATATATATATATATATATATATATATACATAAACACACAAATAAACACACACCACACGTATATATTTACAGATACACACGTATATATATACACACACACACACACACACACACACACACACAAACACACATATGAGTTAGGAAATTGTGTTAGATGTAAATATAAACGGAATACAAAGATTTGCAAATCATTTTCAACCCATATTCAGTTGAATATGCTACAAAGACAACACATTTAATGTTCAAATTCATAAACCTTTTTTTTGTGTGCAAATAATCATTAACTTTAGAGTTTGATTCCAGCAACACGTGACAAAGAAGTTGGGAAAGGTGGCAATAAATACTAAATAAGTTGAGGAATGCTCATCAAACACTTATTTGGAACATCCCACAGGTGTGCAGGCTAATTGGGAACAGGTGGGTGCCATGATTGGGTATAAAAACAGCTTCCATGAAATGCTAAGTAATTCACAAACAAGTATGGGGCGAGGATCACCAATTTGTATCCAAATTATTGAACGGTTTTAGAACACATTTCTCAACGAGAATTTAGGTATTTTACCATCTACGGTCCGTAAAATCATCAAAAGGTTCAGAGAATCTGGAAAAATCACTGCACGTAAGCGACTATATTACGGACCTTTGGTCCCTCAGGAGGAAATGCATCAAAAACCAACATCAGTGTGTAAAGGATATCACCACATGGGCTCAGGAACACTTCATAAAACCACTGTCAGTAACTACAGTTGGTCGCTTCATCTGTAAGTGCAAGTTAAAACTCTACTATGCAAAGCAAAACCCATTTATCGACAATACCCAGAAACACCATCTATGATGGACTGATGCGAAGTAGAAAACTGTTCTGTGGTCTAACGAGTCTACATTTCAAATTTTTGGAAACCAAGGACGTGGCGTCCTCCGGAACAGAGAGGAAAATAACCATCCGGATTGTTAGAGGCGCAAAGTTCAAAAGCCAGCTTCTGTGATGGTATGGGGGTGTATTAGTGCCCAAGGCATGGGTAACTTACACATCTGTGAAGGCACCATTAATGCTGAAAGGTCCATAGAGGTTTTGGAACAATATATGTTGTCATCCAAGCAACGTTATCATGGACGCCCCGGTTTATTTCAGCAAGACAATGCTAAGCCATGTGTTACAACAGGGTTGCTTCGTAGTAAAAGAGTGCGGGTACTTTCCTGGCCCGCCTGCAGTCCAGACCTGTCTCCCATCGAAAATGTGTGGCACATTATGAAGCGTAAAATACGACAGCGGAGACCCCGAACTGTTGAACGACTGAAGCTCTACATAAAACAAGAATTGAAAAGAATTCCACTTTCAAAGCTTCACAAATTAGTTTCCTCAGTTCCCAAACGTTTATTGAGTGTTGTTAAAAGAAAAGGTGATGTAACACAGTGGTGAACATGCCCTTTCCCAACTACTTAGGCACGTGTTGCAGCCATGAAATTCTAAGTTGATTATTATTTGCAAAAATAAAATACATTTTATGAGTTTGAACATCAAATATCTTGTCTTTGTAGTGCATTCAATTGAGTATGGGTTGAAAACAATTTGCAAATCATTGTATTCCGTTTATATTTACATCTAACACAATTTCCCAACTCATATGGAAACGGGGTTTGTACATAAATCCATCCATCCATCCATTTTCTACCGCTTATTCCCTTTCGGGGTCGCGGGGGGCGCTGGCGCCTATCTCGGCTACAATCGGGCGGAAGGCAGGGTACACCCTGGACAAGTCGTCACCTCATCGCAGGGCCAACACAGATAGACAGACAACATTCACACTCACATTCACACACTAGGGCCAATTTTAGTGTTGCCAATCAACTTATCCCCAGGTGCATGTCTTTGGAAGTGGGAGGAAGCTGGAGTACCCGTAGGGAACCCACGCATTCACGGGGAGAACATGCAAACTCCACACAGAAAGATCCTGAGCCTGGATTCGAACCCAGGACTGCAGGAACTTCATATTGTGAGGCAGACGCACTAACCCCTCTGCCACCGTGAAGCCCTGTACATAAATATTCATAGTAATTGCTCAATACTTTATTAATGCACCTTTGGCGACCATTACAGCCTCATGTCTTTCTAAATACGATGCCACACGCTTGGCACGCCTGTCTTTGGCCAGTTTGGACTATTCCTTTCTGCAGCCACACGGTTGGTTTGCTGCCATTTTCAGATCTCTCCAGAGATGATCAATTGGAGCTCTGGCTGGGCCACTCGCATTCCGGAAGCACTGTACGGAGGAGGGGTCTCAGCATGCGCGAGGAGTTGATGAATGAATTAATGCATCCCCGCTGTCACACAAAAGGTTGACTGCATAAACATGTCACACATACACGCCCCATTGAAGAAAATGCACAAATGACATTTGTGTTAAGTGGCTTAGCTTGCTTCCATTTTATCAGCCTCATAATTACTTGTGTCTGTTATATTTGTGCATTCTTTTCCTTTGAACCAAGTTCAAGCAACTCTTAAAGACAGTCAAAGAAGGATGAGGAGAAAATGCGCCGCTCTGAAAAAGAGCAAAGATTCCATACTTTTCCAGTGTTACTGTCGGTTATTTTGTAAATGCATGAATATTTTTGACTATATTTTGTCCCGATTGTGGGTCAATATTTTTACATATACGTCTTAAAATGTGCTTTATGTGCTAAAGCAGGGGTCACCAACCTTTTTGAAACCAAGAGCTACTTCTTGGGTACTGATTAATGCGAAGGGCTACCAGTTTGATACACACTTAAATAAATTGCCAGAAATAGCCAATTTGCTCAATTTACCTTTAATAAATAAATCTATATATATAAAAAATGGGTATTTCTGTCTGTCATTCCGTCGTACATTTTTTTTTCCTTTTACGGAAGTTTTTTTGTAGAGAATAAATGATGAAAAAACACTTAATTGAACGGTTTAAAAGAGGGGAAAACACGAAAAAAAAGAAAATTAAATTTTGAAACATAGTTTATCTTCAATTTCGACTCTAAAAATTCAAAATTCAACTGAAAAAATGAGGAGAAAAACTAGCTAATTGGAATCTTTTTGAAAAAAATTTAAAAAAGAATTTATGGAACATCATTAGTAATTTTTCCTGATTAAGATTAATTTTAGAATTTTGATGACATGTTTTAAATAGGTTAAAATCCACTTTGAAATAAGATTTAAATTTGATTCTACATATTTTGTAGATTTGCCAGGATAATTTTTTTGAATTGTAATCATAATAAGTTTGAAGAAATATTTCACAAATATTCTTCGTCAAAAAAACAGAAGCTAAAATGAAGAATTAAATTAAAATGTATTTATTATTCTTTACAATAACAATTTTTTTTTACTTAAACATTGATTTAAATTGTCAGCAAAGAAGAGGAAGGAATTTATAAGGTAAAAAGGTATATGTGTTTAAAAATCCTAAAATCATTTTTAAGGTTGTATTTTTTCTCAAATTGTCTTTCTGAAAGTTAGAAGAAGCAAAGTAAAAAAATAAATGAATTTATTTAAACAAGTGAAGAACAAGTCTTTAAAATATTTTCTTGGATTTTCAAATTCTATTTGAGTTTTGTCTCTCTTGGAATTAAAAATGTCGAGCAAAGCGAGACCAGCTTGCTAGTAAATAAATACAATTTAAAACATTGAGGCAGCTCACTGGTAAGTGCTGCTATTTGAGCTATTTTTAGAACAGGCTAGCGGGCTACTCATCTGGTCCTTACGGGCTACTTGGTGCCCGCGGGCACCGCGTTGGTGACCCCTGTGCTAAAGATTTTACTCATGCAAAAGATTCCTCGAAAAAAGAAGCGCACTCAGGGAAACACAATTACTTTTCCAGGGTTGCATGAATTCCAGGAGGGTGCGTGTCTTGCCAGAACACCAGCTCCAGATTGAGCGCAAAATCCAATGAAAACTTTGTCAATCCACAGTGCGAAGAGGCTTCTAAGACAGTGGTCCCCAACCTTTTTGTATCCGCGGACCGGTCAACGCTTAATTTGTCCGCGGGCCGGGGGTGGTGTCCTTTTTTAAAAAAAATTTTTTTTTCCCTCTTTGTCATTAAAAAGGGACGTTTTTGTCATGAAAAAGGGAGGTTTTTGTGGTTGGTGCACTAATTGGAAGTGTATATTGTGTTTTTTATGTTGATTTAATGAAAAAAAAAAATATGTATATATATATTTTTTTATTTTTATTTTTATTTTTTTAGAAAAAATTCTTCTGCGGCCCGGTACCAATCGGTGGTTGGGGGACCACTGTTCTAAGATACTGATCCCCACCACCATGGCGGAAAATAAACTAAGCTTCTTCCACCTAACATTATCACTGGAGTACTAGACGAAAAGGAATGGCTAAGCATGCTACACACAAGCATCAAACAGGATGACACAAGAAACTAACCGCTAACCCTTTACCGTAAATTGTGGATACAATCAATACCTAATGTAGTAAATGATACTAAATTTAACCTACTCAGTGACCTAGTGGTTAGAGTGTCTGCCCCTGAGATTGCGGGTTACAGTAAATCGTCAAAAAGCATTCCCGAGCGTGGCACCGCTGCTGCTCACTGCATAGCTGCTCACTGGGGTGGCATAGCTCGGTTGGTAGAGTGGCTGTGCCAGTAACTTGAGGGTTGCAGGTTCGATTCCCGCTTCTGCCATCCTAGTCACTGCGGTTGTGTCCTTGGGCAAGACACTTTACCCACCTGCTCCCAGTGCCACCCCACACTGGTTTAAAATGTAACTTAGATATTGGGTTTCACTATGTAAAGCGCTTTGAGTCACTAGAGAAAAGCGCTATATAAATATAATTCACTTCACTGCTCCCCTCACCTCCCAGGGGGTGAACAAGGGGATGGGTCAAATGCAGAGGACAAATTTCACCACACCTAGTGTGTGTGTGTGACAATCATTAGTACAAACCCCGTTTCCATATGAGTTGGGAAATTGTGTTAGATGTAAATATAAATGGAATACAATGATTTGCAGATCCTTTTCAACCAATATTCTGTTGAATGCACTACAAAGACAACATATTTGATGTTCAAACTCATAACTTTATTTTATTTTTTGCAAATAATAATTAACTTAGAATTTCATGGCTGCAACACGTGCCAAAGTAGTTGGGAAGGGCATGTTCACCACTGTGTTACATCACCTTTTCTTTTAACAACACTCAATAAACGTTTGGAAACTGAGGAAACTAATTGTTGAAGCTTTGAAAGTGGAATTCTTTCCCATTCTTATTTTATGTAGAGCTTCAGTCGTTCAACAGTCCGGGGTCTCCGCTGTCGTATTTTGCGCTTCATAATGTGCCACACATTTTCGATGGAGACAGGTCTGGACTGCAGGCGGGCCAGGAAAGTACCCGCACTCTTTTTACGAAGCCACGCTGTTGTAACACTTGTCTTGCTGAAATAACCATGATAGCGTTGTTTGGATGACAACATATGTTGCTCCAGAACCTGTATGGACCTTTCAGCATTAATGGTGCCTTCACAGATGTGTAAGTTACCCATGCCTTGGGCACTAATACACCCCCATACCATCACAGATGCTGGCTTTTAAACTTTGCGCCTATAACAATCCGAATGGTTATTTTCCTCTTTGTTCTGGAGGACACCACGTCCTATTGTTTCCAAATATAATTTGAAATGTGGAATCGTCAGACCACAGAACACCTTTCCACTTTGCATCAGTCCATCTTAGGTGAGCTCGGGCCAAGCCAAGCCGGCGGCGTTTCAGGATATTGTTGATAAATGGGTTTTGCTTTGCATAGTAGAGTTTTAACATGCACTTACAGATGTAGCGACCAACTGTAGTTACTGACAATGGTTTTATGAAGTGTTCCTGAGCCCATGTGGTGATATCCTTTACACACTGATGTCGGTTTTTGATGCAGTACCGCCTGAGGGATCAAAAGTCCGTAACAGCATCGCTTATGTGCAGTGATTTCTCCAGATTCTCTGAACTTTTTGATGATTTTACGGACCGTAGATGGTAAAATCCCTAAATTCCTTGCAATAGTTCGTTGAGAAATGTTGTTCTAAAACTGTTCGACAATTTGCTTACAAATTGGTGACCCTCACCCCATCTTTGTTTGTGACTTACTTAACATTTCATGTAAGCTGCTTTTATACCCAATCATGGCACCCAACTGTTCCCAATTAGCCTGCACACCTGTGGGATGTTCCAAATAAGTGTTTGATGAGCATTCCTCAACTTTATCAGTATTTATTGCCACCTTTCCCAACTTCTTTGTCACGTGTTGCTGGCATCAAATTCTAAAGTTAATGATTATTTGCGAAAAAAAAAAAAAAAGTTTATCAGTTTGAACATCAAATATATTGTCTGAATACAGGAAGGCTTTGAAAGCAAACCACAAATGATTTAAATGGGAACCAATTGTTGTTTTGCTTTTTCATGTAGCATTCAATACGTTATCGGATTTACAACTATACTAGCAAATTCTACATTTAGTAAGACTGGTAAATGGGTTATACTTGCATAGCGCTTTTCTACCTTCAAGATAATCAAAGCGCTTTGAGACTATTTCCACATTCACACACACATATTCACACACTGATGGTGCAAAGCTGCCATGCAAGGCGCTAACCACGGTTTAGCAAGAGTGACGTGTCGAGGGTGACGAAGATCGCGGAAGCTGGAATTGAACCTGGAAACCACAAGTTCCTGGCACGGACGCTGCATCTATCGCGCCACGCCGAGATAAGATAAGCTTTGTGAATTTTTTAAAAATTGTGTTTACCGGTATTTAAATTACTTGCCATTCAACATTTAGTTCGACAGGGATGTGAGGAAAAAAGTGGAAAACTGAAAAAAAAAAAAAAAAAGGTGTACATTTCTATCAGTGCTGCCACCGAGCCCCGATAGAACATCTTGAAAATCAAAACTACATTTCCTGCAATTGAGTGCATTTCTACACTACATTTATATTCATCCTCCTCGACTATCCTCTCTTGGCTGTCTTTTTGACACTCACATGTCCCATTTAATGTACTGAAGATTTGTTATGTTAGTAGATAATGTAATGTAACCCCCCGCGACCCCAAAAAGGGACAAGCGGTAGAAATGGATGGATGGATGCATGCGAAGAACTCAGAAAACGTTTCCCATTTGGCAGCTCTATCCTGTAACCACACCCGCCTCAGGTAATATACTTCCGATGTCCTTGACCTCTGTTTACATCCGTCACGTCAAAAATATACCTTCTCCATGGCTACTAATAAATACTCTAGAACAGGGGTCCCCACACTTTATATATATATATATATATATATATATATATATATATATATATATATATATATATATATATATAAAGTGTGGGGACCCCTGTATATATACACACACACACATATATATATATACACACATATATATACATACATACATATATATATATATATATACACATATATATAAATATATATATATATATACACATATATATATATATACATACATACATGCATATATATATATAAAAAAATATATATATACGTATAAATACATACATACATGCATATATATATATATATATATATATATATATATATATATAGAGAGAGAGAGAGAGAGAGAGAGAGAGAGAGAGCCACTTGCTGTCACTATCAATGGAAAAATGTATTTTTATACAATATTATTTGCCTGAGCGGCTAGGAGACACCAAGAGTAACACGCGGTAGAAAATGGATTAGAAAGGACACGTTGAAACAAAATAAATGTATCTTTTTCTGCATATCTGAGGTCGGGTCGTGGGGGCAGTAGCCTAAGCAGAGAAGCCCAGACTTCCCTCTCCCCAGCCACTTCGTCCAGCTCCCCCTGGGGGATCCTGGTCAGCAGGGAGACATAGTCTTCCCAACGTGCCCTGGGTCTTCCCCGTGGCCTCCTGCCGGTCGGATGTGCCCGGGACACCTCCCTAGGGAGGCGTTCAAGTATGATATATTTATATATATATATATATATATATATATATATATATATATATATATATATATGTATATATATACACATACAATATTACCTTGAATTGCCGCCGAGGCGCTAATCAATTTAAAACCCTTTTCTCACTCCTGTGCTTACCAAAGGCATGCGGTAAAAGTAAGCATGCGCTAATTATTTTAAAACCTCTTCTCACTCCGGCACTTACCAAAGGTATGCAGTAAAAATTTGAGTGTGATGTAAGCTTGGACCTTAAATCCTACTGTATAGCTCTTAATCTTCTTCCCTTTATGCGATTTCAAATGACCGGTATTGAAATCAGCCTCCTCCATTTTGAAAATGATGACAGGGGAAGTGTCACTCGTGACGTCACGACTGTGACCAGGCGGTAATACTAAGCATGCGCTAATTATTTTGGGAAGCGAGTTTGACCCGGCAGTAATTCAAGGCAGGCGCATACCATATGCCCTGCGGCAATTCAAGGAAATACGGTATATATATATATATATATATATATATTTTTTTTTCGTACTGTTTTTTACTCTGTGTCTCTTGCTGAACTAGCTTTAACACCAAAAAGAAAGAAATAAGTGCTTAGTTTGGGGACCCCTGCTCTAGAACCCCAACTGGTTCAGAAACAACAGTGTTTGGATTCCATCCATCCATTTTCTACCGCTTATTCCCTTTCGGGGTCGCGGGGGGCGCTGGCGCCTATCTCAGCTACAATCGGGCGGAAGGCGGGGTACACCCTGGACAAGTCGCCACCTCATCGCAGGGCCAAGACGGATAGACAGACAACATTCACACTCACATTCACACATTAGGGCCAATTTAGTGTTGCCAATCAACCTATCCCCAGGTGCATGTCTTTGGAAGTGGGAGGAAGCCGGAGTACCCGGAGGGAACCCACGCATTCACGGGGAGAACATGCAAACTCCACACAGAAAGATCCCGAGCCTGGATTTGAACCCAGGACTGCAGGACCTTCGTATTGTGAGGCAGACACACTAACCCCTCTGCCACCGTGAAGTGTTTGGATTGTAATCCTCCAAATATGATCAGCAGCAAAGTAGAGAGCTGGAGAGCGAACAGTGGCGATAACCAGCAGGCTAGCTCGATGGTTAGCTAACTAGCGAGCTTGTTTCAATGCCCCCCCTGCAACTGAGTGCAAGGTCGAAGCAAGAAGAACGGAGAGTACCTGCGGCTGAAGTGAATTGGTCAACAAATTTTGTTTGGATCGTGTTTTTATTGATATTTGATTGAAAAAAACCAAACATGCTTTGATATTTTGACGCGGAAATGACTGTTTAAAAATGTAGGTTTCTGCGTTTTCGCGGAAATTGAATCTAATGTATCTGAATGGGAATCGATATCGGATCAATCTTACATTAAAAAAAATAAAAAATGATCAGAACCTAAAAAAGTTGAGATGGGAAGTTTCCTCCCTGCCTGGCAATCAGCATCAAGGGTTGGAATTGGGGATTAAAGGCCTACTGAAACCCACTACTACCGACCACACAGTCTGATAGTTTATATATCAATGATGAAATATTAACATTGCAACACATGCCAATACGGCCTTTTTAGTTTACTAAATTGCGATTTTAAATTTCCCGTCAAGTGTCGTGTTGAAAACGTTGCGGTATGATGACGCGTGCGTTTGACGTCTCGGGTTGTAGCGGACATTATTTTCCAGCCCGATCCAAGCTATAAGTAGTCTGCTTTAATCGCATAATTACACAGTATTCTGGACATCTGTGTTGCTGAATCTTTTGCAATTTGTTCAATTAATAATGGAGAAGTCAAAGTAGAAAGATGGAGGTGGGAAGCTTTTAGCCTTTAGCCACACAAACACACGGTGTTTCCTAGTTTAAAAATCACGAAGATGAATCTTTACTATGGAACAGAGCAGTCAAGCGAACATGGATCCCGACCACATGTCAACCGGCAGTTTTCGGTGAGAAAATTGTGGTAGTTAGTCGGCTCTTACCGGAGACATCAGCAGAGCTTCCGTCCTGCTGCGGCTGCATGACTTCCCTCAGAGACACTCGCGGTCAACACACCCATGGCCACACCCCTCTGACTTTCAGGTACTATTTAATCTCACTAAAACACTAGCAACGCAATAGGCAGATAAGGGATTTTTCAGAATTATCCTAGTAAATGTGTCTAATAACATCTGAATCGCTCCCACTGCAATAGCCTTTTTTTTTCTTCTGGTCCTTCACTCTAAATTTCCTCATCCACGAATCTTACATCCTCGCTCAAATTAATGGGGAAATTCACGCTTTCTCGGTCCGAATAGCTCTAGCTGCTGCTGGCTATGATTATAAACAATGTGAGAATGTGAGGAGCCCTACAACCCGTGACGTCACGCGCACATCGTCTGCTACTTCGGCTAAAGGCAAGGCTTTTTTATTAGCGACCTAAAGTTGCGAACTTGATCATCGATGTTCTCTACTAAATCCTTTCAGCAAAAATATGGCAATATCGCGAAATGATCAAGTATGACACATAGAAAGGACCTGCTATCCCCGTTTTAATAAGAAAATCTCATTTCAGTAGGCCTTTACCTTTAACGTCTAAATTGACTGATTGGGATGAGGGCCGTTTGGAAAGAAAAGACAGCAGATAATTGTTTCACAGTTTGTGTGCACTCCTTTGTTTGGGTGTAACTGGGGAGGGACTAACAAGACATCAGTAACAATACATGTCCTTTCCATCCAACGACTCATCGTCATGTTCTTCACAACAACATCGGCAGCAGCGTTCCAAACCTCAACTCCCAGCTGACTCCTTTAAGACGGGTGGCCAGTGCTCCCTCAAACTGCTGCCGTGCGATAGAATTATTGAACGCTCCTTTTCTTCTCGGCATTACTCTGACACTTCTCCACTCTGCGTACTGACCCGCCAGGAGGGAGGAAAGGCCTCCAAACATGTTTTTGCAGTCAGCACATGTACGCTTTTTTTTCAATTTAACTCTCTCTATGTACACCAGGGGTGTCCAAAGTGAGGCCCGGGGGCCATTTGCGGCCCGCAGATCATTTTTTAACGACCCCACGGCACATTTTAAAAATACGATTGAAAAAAATTAAAAACATAAAAAGCGGTATAAAAGAGCAAACAGGTGAAATGTAACAAGAAAATGTTGCAATGTTTACTCTACTAACACAAAGTTGCCATGCAGGCTGTTTCTTTCTTTAAAACATAATAATGAATCAAAATCAATGTCATTAGGAATTATTGACCTATTCAAGGCTCCAATTAAGTCACATTAAATATTCCACTTTGAGATATTTTGAGGCTGTTTTTTAAGAAAAAAAAATTAAATAAGGGCCGAAAACGAACAAACAAAAAAGATAAACAACAATACAACTTATAATTAACGGGCTGATCTCGAGATTATTATGTTACAAGTAAACAGTACAGAAAATATATAATTTATTTTTTAACACTTTAATGAGTAGGACCCCCAATCATTTTGGTGTGATTTGTTTTTAAGTGTCATTGCTCAAAAAATAATAATGAATTAAAATCAATGGTGTTATGAGTGTTTGACCTTTTTAAGGCTCCAATTATTATAAAATCTCAAATATTCCACTTAAAAATTTTATTGGGTGAAAATATTGCATATTTTGTGTTTTTTTCCATAAAAAACAGGGTTTTCTTTGACAAAAAGAACATACAACTTAAATCTTTAAAAATGTTATATTGACAGAATGATCTAATGTTAATCTAGAGCAGGGGTGTCAAACTCAAATACAGAGTGGGCCAAAATTTAAAACTGAACAAAGCCGCGGGCCAAGGTTGAACAAAATAACCTTTTAACAGGGACCCAAACAAATTTTGCATTGAATATTGAACAAGCAAGGCTTATATAACTTTATAGTGACATGCAAAATCGAGTTTCAAATAATAATAATAATTAAAAAATATCAATGGCATATCAAATAAAATTTTAATAAAAATGGAATGCCTCTTTTCGGCGGTGGGGTTGAGGTGGACGGGGTTTGGTGATAGCAGGGGGGTGTATATTGTAGCGTCCCGGAAGAGCTTAGTGCTGCAAGGCGTTCTGGGTATTTGTTCTGTTGTGTTTATGTTGTGTTACGGTGTGGATGTTCTCCCGAAATGTGTCATTCTTGTTTGGTGTAGGTTCACGGTGTGGCGCATATTTGTAACAGTGATAAAGTTATTTAGACCGCCACCCTCAGTGTGACCTGTATGGCTGTTGACCAAGTATGCATTGCATTCACTTGTGTGTGTGTGTATAAGCCGCATATATTATGTGACTCTGTATGTATAGAGGAAAAGCGGACGTGGAGACAGGTTGTAGAGAACGCCAAAGGCAGTGCCTTTAAAGCCCACCCCAAATATTGTTTTCCAGGATGAAATTCGGGAGGGGCACTGAACTTCGGGAGTCTCCCGGGAAAATCGAGAGGGTTGGCAAGTAAGAGTGTTAGCGGTGAATGCGGTGTTACAGCGGTGGGCCAGCTCTAATGTTAATTTGATATTGCCTCAAGGGCCAAGTGAAATTACACGGCCAAATTTGGCCCACGGGCCAGAGTTTGACACCCATGATCTAGAGATTTAAAACTTGAAAAATAATACAAATAATAATACTGAATAATGACACATTTTTTATATTTTTTGGACAAAAATCCTATGGGGACTGAGTGGAGGCCTGAATGTATATTTTTTATACATATATTGTATTCGTTTTTAAAATAAAAAAAATATCAAAATGGCCCCCGCTTGCTTTGCTTTTTCAGTGTGCGGCCCTCAGTGGAAAAAATTTGGACACCCCTGATGTACACCATCTGTCTTGCAGATCGTGAGTATAATCTTCAGAAACATTTTATCCGTTACTCGGCGGAGGCGTGCGTTAAATAGGCCTGCAGCCCTCCGTTTGAACATGTAATGGGGGGGGGGGGGGGGGGGGATAAGATAGGCGGCCTATTTCGGCGTCTTGTTTTCAGCCTGCTGTGAAGCCTGCAGCCAGCTCTGCAGACGATGTAACACAAGAGCAACAGTTTATTCACGGTAGTAAATGTGATTTCAGAAATTAGTGTTAAAAGACTCCGAGACACAACAAGTCGCTGTAAGGAAGCGACTTAACTAAATGCCGCTGGAGATTCAATTCACGATAAGGCGATAATAACAGAACTGTACAAATTTCGATGGTTATAAAACGATGCCACTAAATGGCTAAAGATTCCATTTTAAAATGATTATCACGCAATCGTTCTTTATGAAAGTGTTTTTCAACCACTGTGCCGCGGCACACCCTTGTGCCGTGAGATATTGTCTGGTGTGCCGTGGGAAATTATCCAACTTCACCTAATTGGTCCCAAAAATATATTTTGCTAATCAGTAATTATGATAATGTGCCGTTGAGTGCAGTGTTTTTCAACCACTGTGCACCTAATTGGATTAAAAGTATTTTTTGCAAACCAGTAATTACAGTCTGCAAATGATGTGTTGTTGTTGAGTGTCTGTGCTGTCTAGAGCTCAGCAGAGTAACTGTGTAATACTCTTCCATATCAGTAGGTGGCAGCAGGTAGCTAATTGCTTTGTACATGTCGGGAACAGCGACAAGGTTTGCAGGTAAAAGGTATCTAACGCTTAAAGGGGAGCATTATCACAATTTCAAAAGGGTTAAAAACAATAAAAATCAGTTCCCAGTGGCTTGTTTTATTTTTCAAAGTTTTTTTCAAAATTTTACACCTCCCGGAATATCCCTAAAAAAAGGTTTAAAGTTCTTGATTTTCGCTATTTGCGATCCGACTGTCCATTTCCCTGTGACGTCATACAGGGCTGCCAATACAAACAACATGGCGGTTACCACAGCAAGATATAGCGACATTAGCTCGGATTCAGACTCGGATTTCAGCGGCTTAAGCGTTTCAACAGATTACGCATGTATTGAAACAGACGGTCGGAGTATGGAGGCAGATAGCGAAAACGAAATTGAAGAAGAAACTGAAGCTATTGAGCGAACAGCTATTGACGCTATTCGGCCATAGCGTGGGTGTACCTAATGAAGTGGCCCATAGCATGGCTGCCCTATTAGCATCGCCGGTAAAATGTGCGGACCAAACGATCAGGACTTTCGCATCTTGTGACACTGGAGCAACTTAAATCCGTCGATTGGTAAGTGTTTGTTTCCCATTAAATGTGGGTATCTAGTTTCAAATGTACATACAGCTAGCGTAAATAGCATGTTAGCATCGATTAGCGTAGCATGTTAGCATCGATTAGCTGGCAGTCATGCCGCGACCAAATATGTCTGATTAGCACATAAGTCAACAACATCAACAAAACTCACCTCTGTGATTTTGTTGACTTAATCGTTGCAAATGCATCTGCAGGTTATCCATACATCTCTGTGCCATGTCTGTCTTAGGATCGCCGGTCAAATGTGAAGACACTCTGGTACATTCAATGGGGGTCTGGCGGCAGATTTCTTGCCAGTGGTGCAACTTGAATCCCTCCCTGTTAGTGTTGTTACACCCTCCGACAACACACCGACGAGGCATGATGTCTCCAAGGTTCCAAAAAATAGTCGAAAAAACGGAAAATAACAGAGCTGAGACCCGGTGTTTGTAATGTGAAAATGAAAATGGCGGGTGTATTACCTCGGTAACGTCGTGTTCTGACGTCATCGCTAAAAGACCGATAAACAGAAAGGCGTTTAATTCGCCCAAATTCACCCATTTAGAGTTCGGAAATCGGTTAAAAAAATACATGGTCTTTTTTCTGCAACATCAAGGTATATATTGACTCTTGCATAGGTTTGGTGATAATGTTCCCCTTTAAACCAAAACTAAACAAAAGGCAAGTGCCGCTAATTAAAGGCATTGAAGCTTAGGGAAGGCCATGCAGAATGAAACTAAAACTGAACTGGCTGCAAAGTAAACAAAAACAGAATGCTGGACAACAGCAAAGACTTACAGCGGGTGGAGCAGTGCACATACTTTGAGACCAGATCTAAGGTTGGTTTTGGTTTGAATTCATATCCAACAATTGTGAGAACAACTTTTTACTGTCAATATCGGCTGCTGAGTTTCACTTTTTAAAGGGGAACATTATCACCAGACCTATGTAAGCGTCAATATATACCTTGATGTCTCAGAAAAAAGACCATATGTTTTTTTAACCGATTTCCGAATTCTAAATGGGTGAATTTGGCGATTGAAACGCCTTTCAATTGTTCGCTGTCGGAGCATTGACCTTTCACCCGTGACGTAACAATAGGAAGCAATCCGCCATTTTCTCAAACACATTACACACACAAGTCAAGTCAGCTCTGTTTTTTTTCCAATTTTTTCGACTGTTTTCCGTACCTTGGAGACATCATGCCTCATCGGTGTGTTGTCGGAGGGTGTAACAACACGAACAGGGACGGATTCAAGTTGACTTACGTGGCGTGTGCTAATCAGACATATCAATGGTCACGACATGCTAATCGATGCTAACATGCTTTTTAGGCTAGCTGTATGTACATATTGCATCATTATGCCTCATTTGTAGCTATATTTGCATCCAGCCTTTCCCTCCACACACATTTAATGCCAAACAAACACATACCAATCGACGGATTCAAGTTGCACCGCACCAGTGGTCAAAAGATGCGAAATACTTTATGGCTGGCTTTACAAACTTTATGGCTGGCTCACATCGTGGTCACTCCGTGATCACGTACGACCGCCAGACACTTATGGATGTGGACAAATCGGGCCGTTTTGGACTGATAGACGCTTGCGTGCTAGAGTTGCTAACTAGCATGGGAATACGTCGGCGGCTACATCCAGCGGCCCGTGAAGCAGGGGAGTCTAGTAGCAGCGGGGGCCGTCTACGGAGCAGACGCCAGCGGTGTGATCGGAAACGCGGATGTCGAGCGGGGCTAAAAACAAAGCAGAAGGCTAATCCCCACAGAACACCACTTCCCTCCATCCTGAAGACGGATTTAAATGAAAGATGCGAGACTACTGGTCTGGGTAAGGAGTCAGTTAAATTAGAACACATTTTTTCTGCTTTGAGTGTTTCAGAGTTGGACATGTGTTTTACTGAGGTGGCTAACTATGATGCGTGCAGTTTATCAAAGAAACAAACAAACAATCGGAAAATTCCCGTCACTGAGGTGGCTAACCATGATGCGTGCAGTTTATCAAAGCAACAAACAAACAATCGGAAAATCCCCGTTACTGAGGTGGCTAACCATGATGCGTGCAGTTTATCAAAACAACAATCAAACAATCGGAAAATTCCTGTCGTATCAATTCCTAGATATGGTCGTAACTATACTAAATGCACTGGGCATAATAAACACAACATTATTAATATTGCTACTACGGATAATTTGATCAAAAATTCCCTGAAACAGCCCACTACCTATAATATAGGTTTTTTAAACATAAGATCATTGTCTCCTAAAACGTTGTTAGTTAATGATATTATCAGAGACAACAATCTTAACGTCATCGGTCTCAGCGAAACCTGGCTTAAACCAAACGACTTTTTTGCGCTAAATGAGGCATGTCCTCCCTAACTTTACACATGCGCATATTGCCCGTCCGCTTAAAAGGGGTGGGGGGTCACACTAATATACAACGAAAACTTTAACCTTAGATAACCTCACTAACAACTTTAACGACGCCCTGCGCGAAACCATTGATAACATAGCACCGCTAAAGTTAAAAAAGGCTCCAAAAAAGCGCACCCCATGGTTTACAGAAGAAACTAGAGCTCAGAAATTATTATGTAGAAAGCTGGAACGCAAATGGCGCACGACTAAACTTGAGGTGCACCATCAAGCATGGAGTGATGGTTTAATAACTTATAAACGCATGCTTACCTTAGCTAAAGCTAAATATTACTCAAATCTCATCCACCGTAATAAAAACGATCCAAAATTTTTGTTTAGTACGGTAGCATCGCTAACCCAACAAGGGACCCCTTCCAGTAGCTCAACCCACTCAGCTGATGACTTTATGCAATTCTTTAGTAAGAAAATTGAAGTCATTAGAAAGGAGATTAAAGACAATGCGTCCCAGCTACAACGGGGTTCTATTAACACTGATACGATGGTATATACGGCGGATACTGCCCTCCAAAATAGTTTCTCTCGTTTTGAGGAAATAACATTAAAGGAATTGTTACAACGTGTAAATGGAATAAAACAGACAACATGTTTACTTGACCCTCTTCCTGGGAAACTGATCAAGGAGCTCTTTGTATTATTAGGTCCATCAGTGCTAAATATTATAAACTTATCACTCTCCTCGGGCACTGTTCCCCTAGCATTCAAAAAAGCGGTTATTCATCCTCTTCTTAAAAGACCTAACCTCGATCCTGACCTCATGGTAAACTACCGACCGGTGTCTCACCTTCCCTTTATTTCAAAAATCCTTGAAAAAATTGTTGCGGAGCAGTTAAATGAACACTTAGCGTCTAACAATCTATGTGAAACCTTTCATTCCGGTTTCAAGGCAAATCACTCCACGGAGACAGCCCTCGCAAAAATGACTAATGATCTATTGCTAACGATGGATTCTGATGCGTCCTCTTTGTTGCTGCTCCTCGATCTTAGCGCTGCTTTCGATACTGTCGATCATAATATTTTATTAGAACGTATCAAAACACGAATTGGTATGTCAGACTTAGCCTTGTCTTGGTTTAACTCTTATCTTACTGATAGGATGCAGTGTGTCTCCCATAACAATGTGACCTCGGACTACGTTAAGGTAACGTGTGGAGTTCCCCAGGGTTCGGTCCTTGGCCCTGCACTCTTCAGCATCTACATGCTGCCGCTAGGTGACATCATACGCAAATACGGTATTAGCTTTCACTGTTATGCTGATGACACCCAACTCTACATGCCCCTAAAGCTGACCAACACGCCGGATTGTAGTCAGCTGGAGGCGTGTCTTAATGAAATTAAACAATGGATGTCCGCTAACTTTTTGCAACTCAACGCCAAAAAAACGGAAATGCTGATTATCGGTCCTGCTAGACACCGAACTCTATTTAATAATACAACTCTAACATTTGACAACCAAACAATTAAACAAGGCGACACGGTAAAGAATCTGGGTATTATCTTCGACCCAACTCTCTCCTTTGAGGCACACATTAAAAGCGTTACTAAAACGGCCTTCTTTCATCTCCGTAATATCGCTAAAATTCGCTCCATTTTGTCCACTAAAGATGCTGAGATCATTATCCATGCGTTTGTTACGTCTCGCCTCGACTACTGTAACGTATTTTTTTCGGGTCTCCCCATGTCTAGCATTAAAAGATTACAGTTGGTACAAAATGCGGCTGCTAGACTTTTGACAAGAACAAGAAAGTTTGATCACATTACGCCTGTACTGGCTCACCTGCACTGGCTTCCTGTGCACTTAAGATGTGACTTTAAGGTTTTACTACTTACGTATAAAATACTACACGGTCTAGCTCCATCCTATCTTGCCGATTGTATTGCACCATATGTCCCGGCAAGAAATCTGCGTTCAAAGGACTCCGGCTTGTTAGTCTCACCTTAAAACTCATTTGTATACTCTAGCCTTTAAATAGACTCCCTTTTTAGACCAGTTGATCTGCCGTTTCTTTTCTTTTTCTTCTATGTCCCACTCTCCCTTGTGGAGGGGGTCCGGTCCGATCCGGTGGCCATGTACTGCTTGCCTGTGTATCGGCTGGGGACATCTCTGCGATGCTGATCCGCCTCCGCTTGGGATGGTTTCCTGCTGGCTCCGCTGTGAACGGGACTCTCGCTGCTGTGTTGGATCCGCTTTGGACTGGACTCTCGCGACTGTGTTGGATCCATTGTGGATTGAACTTTCACAGTATCATGTTAGACCCGCTCGACATCCATTGCTTTCCTCCTCTCCAAGGTTCTCATAGTCATCATTGTCACCGATGTCCCACTGGGTGTGAGCTTTCCTTGCCCTTATGTGGGCCTACCGAGGATGTCGTGGTGGTTTGTGCAGCCCTTTGAGACACTAGTGATTTAGGGCTATATAAGTAAACATTGATTGATTGATTGAAGTCCCTCGCACACTTTACCGACGATAGCGATGCTACGACAGAGATGGCACAGAGATGTGTGGATATCCTGCCACACTCAAAGCAGATGCATTTCCAACGATAAAGTCAACGAAATCACAAAGGTGAGTTTTGTTGATGTTATTGACTTATGTGCTGATCAGACATATTTGCTCACGGCATGACTGCCAGCTAATCGATGCTAACATGCTATTTAGGCTAGCTGTATGTACATATTGCATCATTATGCCTCATTTGTAGCTATATTTGCATCCAGCCTTTCCCTCCACCCACATTTAATGCCAAACAAACACGTACCAATCGACGGATTCAAGTTGCACCGCACTAGTGATCAAAAGATGCGAAAGTCCCTCGCACACTTTACCGACGATAGCGATGCTACAACAGAGATGGCACATAGATGGGTGGATATCCTGCCACGCTCAAAGCAGATGCATTTCCAACGATAAAGTCAACGAAATCACAAAGGTGAGTTTTGTCGATGTTATTGACTTATGTGCTAATCAGACATATTTGGTCATGGCATGACTGCCAGCTAATTGATGCTAACATGCTTTTTAGGCTAGCTGTATGTACATATTGCATCATTATGCCTCATTTGTAGCTATATTTGCATCCAGCCTTTCTCTCCACCCACATTTAATGCCAAACAAACACGTACCAATCGACGGATTCAAGTTGCACCGCACCTGTGGTCAAAAGATGCGAAAGTCCCTTCCACACTTTACCGACGATAGCGATGCTATGACAGAGAGATGTGTGGATATCCTGCAACACTCAAAGCAGATGCATTTCCAACGATAAAGTCCACAAAATCACAAAGGTGAGTTTTGTTGATGTTATTGACTTATGTGCTAATCAGACATATTTGCTCACGCCATGACTGCCAGCTAATTGATGCTAACATGCTATTTAGGCTAGCTGTATGTACATATTGCATCATTATGCCTCATTTGTACTATATTTGCATCCAGCCTTTCACTCCACCCACATTTAACGCCAAACAAACACATACCAATCGTTGGTAAGAAGGCGATCGCCGATTTCGTCCGCGCTTCCTCCCGTTCCGCTGTCTGTCGTGATATGGCTCAATAGCTATGGTTTCTTCTTCAATTTCGTTTTCGCTATCTGCCTCCACACTCCAACCATCCGTTTTAATACATGCGTTATCTGTTGAATCGCTTGCGCCGCTGAAATCCGAGTCTGAATCCAAACTACTATGCTGTACCTTTCTGTGCTATCCGCCATCTTTGTTTGTGGTGATGTCACGCAGTGACGTCACAGGAAAATGGACGGGTGTACATAACGATGGTTAAAATCAGGCACTTTAAAGCCATTTTTCGGGATATTGCTTGATGGGTAAAATTTAGAAAAAAACTTCAAAAAATAAAATAAGCCACTGGGAACTGATTTTTATTGGTTTTAACCCTTCTGAAATTGTGAAAATGTTTCCCTTTAATGTTTTCTGCTGGTGGTGTGCCTCGGGATTTTTTCAATGGAAAAAATGTGTCTTGGCACAGAAAAGATTGAAAAACACTGCTTTATGAGACATTTAAATGCTCTCAATGCCTGTCCGCAGTCGTCAAGGCTTGGCCCGTCTTCAGCTGAAACTGTACTGATGGAGCGCGATACCCGGCATAAATCCATCTGACAGGCGGGCCTGCTGCTGATGAGACGATCGATGAGGGTTCACACACCCTCTTAACCAGCTGGGGTGGTAGGACAGTGTCGTGCAGCTAATCATGCACACACACACACACACACACACACACACACGCAAACACACACACACACTAACAGCAATATGTTGTGTTGCTTAAATGTTGGCAGGGAATGAACAATCTATTTCGCACAAAACGAGCATCTTACGCTCAGGGAAATCAGACATAAACCCTTTGAACACTGGCTTACCTTTGAGTTCTGAACCTCCAGAGTGAAATTTTGAGGAGGAGCACTTGGCACTGTGACACAGAGAAAATCAATATCAGTAAAGAGAGACAATCATTCTAACAAAACAGAGTTCATTGAGTATATGATACCAGGGCTCAGCGATATTGCCTTTTTTTAATATCTCGCAATTTTTAGGCCATGTCACGATACAGGATATATATCTCGATATTTTGCCTTAGACTTGAATGAACACTTGATGCATATAATCACAGCAGTATGATGATTCTATGTGTCTACATTAAAACATTCTTCTTCATACTGCATTAATATATGCACATTTTAAACTTTCATGCAGAGAGGGAAATCACAACTAAGTCAATTGACCAAAAGTGTATTTATTAAACAGTTATTAAGCAGTGCCACAAACATTCATGTCAGTTCAAAACAGAAAGTGCAAGATTGTCAGAGACATTTTAAAACAAGCTACTAGTGCACTTTTGTGCATGATGTCACCAAGATGATTTATCAAAACAACACTAAATTAAAGTGTTCTTTTTGTACAGAACGCCACTACAATAGTTTAAAACAAATCAAGTGCACTTTTGTGCATGATGTCACCAAGATGACTTATCAAAACAACACTAAATTAAAGTGTTGTTTTTGTACAAAACGCCTCGACAATACTTTAAAACAAATAAAGTGCACTTTTGTGCATGATGTCACACAAGATATTTTAATAACTGTCAAATAAAAATGAGCTGCATAATAGATGCCTGCGGACGTTATCTCCTTCTGTCGTTTACTTTTTTTTTTCATACGGTGTTGATCTGGAAATAGTTGCTTCGGCATTTTGTTGGTGTGGCACCGGCCGGAGATGTTGACATGCAGAGTTTCAAGTACTCCTCATTCTCTAGCGGGTGACTTTTCAAATGATGGTACATTATCAGTGCTGCGACTTTTTGTAGCAACGCTTTTGCCGCATAAATGTTTAACATTTTCCCGCTAAAAGCCAAACCACCGCCAGACGATGCACCCTGTGCTGTTTTTCTTGGTAATTAATTCTTCCTCCATTTGTTACCAGATTTGCACCTTTTGTCTCTCGTATTACCACTCGCACCTCACCGTTAGCATCACAGCTAACGTTTCCATGTTCTACCTCTCTACTCTGCGGGAGCGTGTGACGTTGCACACGTGACAGTATGTGACGTATGTAAGAAGGTGCGCTTGTTTTAAGTCTCTGTGAGAAGGAGAGACAAGAAAAGGTGGGAAACGCATACAGTGTAATGCCCGCAGCTAAAAGCAACTGCGTGAGAACGTATACTCGAATATCATGATATAGTTATTTTCTATATCGCACAGAGACAAACCCGCGATATATCGAGTATATCGATATATCGCCCAGCCCGATATGGTACAAAATAGTACAGTGGATCCTCGATTAACGAAAGCCTCATTGAACGAGTATTTTGATTTACGAACCACAGCCCAAATAAAAATATGCTTTGTTGTGCAAACCTTGTATCCATCTACAAACGTGTCATCCAGACACTGTGTGCCTCGCAGAGCAGGCATTTTGTGCCCGGCAGCACATTCATTGTGGGCAGGCTGATCGATATTCTGTGCTCATTCAAAGCTGCTGTTAGCTACTGTGTTAATTGCTACTTTGTGTGCTTTTAAATTGTATTTTTTTAGCCTTTTTACAGCATTTTTTTAGTTTTGCTAGCTCAAAATAGGTCAATCAATCAATGATTAATTATATAGCCCTAAATCACTCGTGTCTCAAAGGGCTGCACAAACCACAAAGACATCCTCGGTAGAGCCCACATAAGGGCAAGGAAAACTCACACCCATTGGGACGTCGGTGACAATGATGACTATGAAAAACCTTGGAGAGGACCGAATATGTGGGCAACCCCCCCCATCCCCCCTAAAGGGGAACCGAAAGCAATGGATGTCGAGCGGGTCTAACACTATACTGTGAAAGTTCAATCCATAGTGGATCCAACACAACCGTGAGAGTCCAGTCCAAAGTGGATCCAACACAGCAGAGAGAGTCCCGTCCACAGTGGAGCCTACAGGAAACCATCCCAAGCGGAGGAGGATCAGCAGGGTAGAGATGACCCAGCCGATACACAGGCGAGCGGTCCATCCTGGGTCCCGACTCAGGACAGCCAGTACTTCATCCATGGCCACCGGAACGGACCCCCTCCAGCGGGACAGAGGAGAAAAAGAAAAGAAACGGCAGATCAACTGGTCTAAAAAGGGAGTCTATTTAAAGGCTAGAGTATACAAATGAGTTTTAAGGTGAGACTTAAATTCTTCTAGACAAGTGACGTAGAAGCATTTAAGTTCCACCTAAAACTCATCTACATACTGTAGCTTTTAAATAGGCTCTGTTTTAGACCAGTTGACCTGCCGCTTCTCTTTCTTTTTCACCCTCTCCCCCTTCCAGATAGCCACGGATAATCCCTGGAGAGATACCAGTCTGGAGGAAGTGCTAGCTGTTCTGAGCCTTGACCTAGTGTGAACCACTCCTCTATGACCCTCTGCTTGCCCCCAATGGACTGGACTCTCACATGGTCTTGAATGATGTCACTGTGGTTTGTGCAGCCCTTCAAGGCACCTGTGATTAGGAGCTATATAAATAAACTTTGATTGATTGATGTGTGGTTTAGATATTTTCCTTCTTCGTATCCCTTTTCGCAAAGAAGCTTAACCGACAATATGAAGTGGATTTAATGTTTTTCATTCATAATTATTGGCTGTCAAAGTTAAGACTTTTTGTGATTTCACACTGTAAGTGCACCATAGGGCTAGTGACAGTGTGTGTGTCGGCAGGGCGGTTCCATGAGAGGAGAGCTGGTCAGCTGGTTGTTGTTTTGACTTTGTTGGGCAATAGTAAGTTAATTCATACCTCCATTGTTAAGTTTGTTTGATATAAAGTACTGTATAGCGCTGTACTTTTACATTACGGTTTCAGCCTTTACAAAAATTTTAACTTTATATGAGGCTGGATCATATTATCCATGTTTACATTGTTTTTCGAAGGTGAAATTTTCTTCAATAAACAAGCTTTTCTATTTTCCAATAAGGTTCATGAAGCGAGGCTCCTTTGTATTAATGCAGGGGTAGGGAACCTATGGCTCTCGAGCCAGATGTGGCTCTTTTGATGACTGCATCTGGCTCTCAAGAAAAATCTTAGCTGACATTGCTTAACACGATAAGTAATGAATAATTTATCCAACGCCCTTGACGCGAATCCCTAAGGGATGATGGACGGCTGGGCAGTGCCTGAAGAGCTGCAGCCCGCCACCATAGCCCCCATTCCCTCCCCTATGTTGCACGTCTGGAGTTGTATGTTGTGATACGTATTTATGCTTTGCTCTATAGTTTTTTTCCCATAGCTGTTCTGTGAACCTAACACTGTTTGTTTGTCTAATCAAATCAATCAGTCAATTAACAAAGTTTTGTTGTTCTTGGAGAATAACAATACCTAACTACCTACCTAATTACGTTGGTAATCACAGTGTCAAAATATCCGTTTTCTACTACACCTGTTCAAGAAGTTGCATTCATGGTAAGAAGTATTTTATTTATTATTGGTTAGCTTCAGAATAACAATGTTAATTAAAAATAATAAGAGACCTACAATAGTTTAAAAACGTTGGTCTTACTAAAAAAAAATGCAGGCATTTAGTTATATTCAGTGTTAAAAAACTATTCTATGGCTCTCACGGAAATACATTTTTAAAATATTTGGCTTAAATGGCTCTCTCAGCCAAAAAGGGTCCCGACCCCTGTATTAATGTATTGAGAATGTAAGTTTTAACCAGACTAGAGTGCAGTTTCACTCCCATTATTTACTGACCATCAGACAGCGTGCGGACTGTGATGTCATCAGTGGAGACTCCTGGTCCGTGCTTGTTGTTGGCCACCACACGGAAACTGTACTGCGTGTTCTTCTTCAACCCGGTCATTGTGTATGACTGACTGTCGACGTCAACATCCTGGAATAGAGACAGAAGTATGCAAAAAGTCACAAAAAGACACACAGGACAACAGGTTTAGTCGAGTTGTGACGGACACTCGGTAGACGAGTAGTTTAGAAGGTGGTTTGGAAACATTATTTATGGGCACACAGGTGTTTTGGTACCAGAAGAGGTTTTCCGGTTTCAATCTGTTGTAAAGAAGTCGACAAATAAAGCCTGGCTTGAATGCATCTATTGCATGCATCTTCCAACTGTCTCAGGATGGGTATCAAATTTGGTACTTTAATAGGTACAGACCGAATTTTATCGTTATTACCGGGTATGGATTATTAGATTAGATTAGATAGTAGATTAGATCAGATAGTACTTTATTTATTCCGTCAGGAGAGTTCCTTCAGGAAAATTACAATTTTCAGCACAATCCCATTCAAGATCAGACAAACATTACAGGGAGACAGAACAGGATCGCTGACGGGTCTGCCGGCTTCCAGCGACACTAGGCAGGCAAACAAGCACTAAACCAGCACTCATAGCGGACTGACTCTAGATCAGGGGTCACCAACGTGGTAGCCCGTAAGGACCAGATGAGTAGCCCGCTGGCCTGTTCTAAAAATAGCTCAAATACCAGTACTTACCAGTGAGCTGCCTCTATTTTTCAATTTGTATTTATTTACTAGATAGCTGGTCTCGCTTTAGTCGACATTTTTAATTCTAAGAGAGACAAAACTCAAATAGAATTTGAAAATCCAAGAAAATATTTTAAAGACTTGGTCTTCACTTGTTTAAATAAATTCATTTATTTTTTTTACTTTGCTTCTTAAAACTTTCAGAAAGACAATTTTAGAGAGAAAATACAACCTTAAAAAATATTTTAGGATTTTTAAACACATATACCTTTTTACCTTTTAAATTCCTTCCTCTTTTTTCCTGACAATTTAAATCAATGTATTTTCTTTTATTGTAAAGAATAATAAATACATTTTAATTGTATTCTTCATTTTAGCTTCTGTTTTTTCGACGAAAAATATTTGTAAAATATTTCTTCAAACTTATTATGATTAAAATTCAAAAAAATTATTCTGGCAAATCTAGAAAATCTTTAGAATCAAATTTAAATCTTATTTCAAAGTCCTTTGAATTTCTTTTAAAATTTTTGTTCTGGAAAATCTAGAAGAAATAATGATTTGTCTTTGTTAGAAATATAGCTTGGTCCAATTTGTTATATATTCTAACAAATTGCAGATTGGATTCAAACCTATTTAAAACATGTCATCAGAATGTTAATCAGAAAAAATTACTAATGATGTTCCATAAATAAATGTTTTAATTTTTCAAAAAGATTCTAATTAGCCAGTTTTTCTTTTCTTTTTTTCGGTTGAATTTTGAATTTTAAAGAGTCGAAATTGAAGATAAACTATATTTCAAAATTCAATTTTCATTTTTTTTTCTCCTCTTTTAAACCATTCAATTAAGTGTTTTTTTCATCATTTATTCTCTACAAAAAACCTCCCGTAAAAGGAAAAAAAAATGAAAGACGGAATGACAGACAGAAATACCCATTTTTTTTAATATATATATATAGATTTATTTATTAAAGGTAAATTGAGCAAATTGGCTATTTCTGGCAATAGATTTAAGTGTGTATCAAACTGGTAGCCCTTCGCATTAATCACTACCCAAGAAGTAGCTCTTGGTTTCAAAAAGGTTGGTGACCCCTGCTTTAGATAAATGTTAACATTTTCCATGCCAACAAAGCAAGTATAACTAATAGAAAACGCTCCAACGTACAGTACGATTCCGCTTCTCAAAACGCGCTCTCTAAATGCTAGTTTACATTGGATTCGCCAGAGAGATTCTTCTAATTAGCATTAGCAATTTTACATGGCAATTTCAACCTTTACAAATTTGGTGATAAAATAATAACTAAGATTAAAAATCAGTTTTTTTCTTTCAATCATGGATATTAGTCTTACCGAAAAATGTTTTGTATTTGGTTGTTTCTGGTGTGATGTTTTACAAGCTATTAAACTACAAACATTTCCATGTATACTGCTCTGTATGTGTTGTAAATATTTAAAATCTTAAATAAATCATACATTAAAAAAAAAGATTACACAGCTGGTTTGATATAACAATAGTTACAGTTGTAGGGCGCGACAAAACCTAGATTCAGCTTAGCGGCAAAGACTACGCCTCGACTGGATGTAGTCAATACACAACTGCCATGTCTTGGGATTGCAACTGCATGCAAAGTCTACTGAATAATACTTGCAAATGAGGCTCAGAAGTGTAAGAAAACAAGAAATAACAACTGGACAGCACAGTTATTATTATCAAAGTTAAATAAAAATATATATTATTTTATTATTGGACACATTGATGTTAAATAACATAGAAACACACACAGAAGTAGCAAACATTGGTACTTTGAGTACTGGGAACGGTTTCAATAGACTTCATATACCATTAACTAACCTTACTTTTTGGTTCACCAGTGTAACTCGGCCGATTGGCCAATCAGCATTGAGTTCTAAAGGTTGTCAAACTTGGTCATGCATCCTACAAAGGTAATAACTTTACACTTTCAGATGCATTAAAGGCTTACTGAAACCCACTACTACCGACCACGCAGTCTGATAGTTTATATATAAATTATGAAATCTTAACATTGCAACACATGCCAATACGGCCTTTTTAGTTTACTAAATTGCAATTTTAAATTTCGCGCCGTAATATCCTGCTGAAACGTCTCAGTATGATGACGTGTGCGCGTGACGTCACGCATTGTAGAGGACATTTTGTTCCAGCATCGTTCCCAGCTATAAGTCGTCTGTTTTCATCGCATAATTCTACAGTATTCTGTGTTGTTGAATCTTTTGCAATTTGTTCAATGAAAAATGGAGACATCAAAGAAGAAAGCAGTAGGTGGGAAGCGGTGTATTGCAGCCGACTTTAGCAACACAAACACAGCCGGTGTTTCATTTTTACATTCCCGAAAGATGACGGTAAAGCTTTACTATGGAACAGAGCGGTCAAGCGAACACGGTTGGATTGGACCACACACACAAAGTACAGTGTATTATGCAGCGATCGTTTCGAAAGATCGTGTTTTGAAGAGGGTCCCTTTCGAAGGGCAGAGATGAGCATCGCCACCACCTGTCGACTGGTGCTGAAGAAAGGTGTGGGGCCGATTTTCAGGTTGTACGGGTACGACCATATAATCTCACTAAAACACCAGTAACACAATAGGCTGATAAGGGATTTTCCAGAATTATTCTAGTAAATTTGTCTAATAACATCTGAATCGCTCCCACTCTATAGTCTTTTTTTTTCTTCTAGTCCTTCACTCTCACTTTCCTCATCCACGAATCTTTCATCCTCGCTCAAATTAATGGGGAAATCGTCGCTTTCTCGGTCCGAATCGCTCTCGCTGCTGGTGGCCATGATTGTAAACAATGTTCAGATCTGAGGAGCGCCACAACCCGTGACGTCACGCGCATATCGTCTGCTACTTCCGGTACAGGAAAGGCTTTTTTATTAGCACCAAAAATTGCAAACTTTATCGTCGATGTTCTCTACTAAATCCTTTCATCAAAAATATGGCAATATCGCGAAAGGATCAAGTATGACACATAGAATGGACCTGCTATCCCCGTTTAAACAACAAAATCTCATTTCAGCAGGCCCTTAAACAGTATGTTCAGATTTAGTGTTATGGTCCATGTCCCTGACGTAGTGCATTCTTTCACAGCCCTCTCCGTATTTTACTTTGTACCGGCTCATCTCAAGCTCCAGAGAGCTGAGGCCATCATTACTCAATGCACTCGATGATGTTTAATACATTATCTTATTAAAGGCTTTTTAATGCCCGGCTGGCTTGCATGCCACAACCGCTGGGGCTGACTGAATACAGTAACTAACGAGCTGAATTGTACTCCTGGGACTACGGAGGCTACCTGCAGAAAAAGAAGCCACATTTTGAACTGTAAAATAAAATTCATGCTTTTTTTTCTTCTTGCATCCCTCACAACACAACTAACATTGATCATTCATAGGGGTGTAACGGTACGTGTATTTGTATTGAACTGTTTCGGTACGGGGGTTTCGGTTCAGTTTCCACATGGACATATTAGGTAGCGCACCGCACGTTGTGTAAACAATGCAGAACGAGGCACAACACAAGGCAGGCTATCAGCGACCGGGCTAGGACAACATGTAAAAGCCAGAGCTGGAAGACCCTCGTGCCTCGTTAACGTCTCCCTTTAGGTGAACACTTCGGCCTCGCAGTGCGATACAACAATGGAGGACGGAGGTTGGCTGACATTGTTCAGCAGCAGTAGGGTATGCTTCTGCCAACACGTCAAACATGCTAACCCCTTTGAAGCGGCACCACCCCCAAGTCAATCTTGCTTTAAGGAAGAGAAAGAGGAGTGTGGTGCAAACACCGCATTCAAGCAGCCTCTCCTCGGCCAGCCATGCAGGGCTGAAGCAACAACAAATGTTTTTATAGCAGCACATTTAAGACCATCCATCCATCATTTTTCCTACCGCTTGTCCCATTCGGGGTCGCAGAGGGTTGCTGTATTGCATTAAAACTAGATTTTGACCCACTTCTATGGTGGAAGAACAATAAGCCCATATAGTTAATCTGAGGCTGAGTTGACTTGAAATTGTTTAAAGTTGCACTTTTTATATGTAGAAGAAAGGTTTTGTCATTTTATTTCTTCTGAGCAACAACTGAAGGCAGTTTAGTGTTGATGAACGTGGACCCTGACTTAAACAAGTTGAAAAACTTATCGGGGTGTTACCATTTAGTCATCAATTGTACGAAATATGTACTGTACTGTGCAATCTACTAATAAAAGCCTCAATCAATCAATCAAAAAAGCACTTTATATGTCGAAAGGTTTTGTTAAGAAACCATTCTGAGCCTTATCTTATTTAGTTTTCATTTTATATATGTTGACCACATTAACCCTGCGTGTATATGTATGTTATGCCATTGTTTACAAATTTGGTAAATAAATAACCCAAAAATGTATATTTTGTTGTTTTCTTACTGTACCGAAAATGAACTGAACCGTGACCTCTAAACCGAGGTACGCTCCGAACCGAAATTTTTGTTTACCGTTACACCCCTAATCATCAATATTTTGTATAAGTTTATCCTCATTAGGAACACGGGTTAGCTGGAGCCTATGAAGTTGACTTTGGCTGAGAGGCCAGGTGCACCCTGGACTGGTCAACAGCCAATCACAGGATGCCTACATACATACATACATACATACATACATACATACATACGTACAAACAACAATTCACACTCACATACATACAGTCAAAGCATTTTCTGCTGATTTCTTATGCCTATATTAAGCATTTTCAAGCATAAACATTGATAAATAAACGAAAAATGCCAATACTACAGTATTATTGGCCACTAGACGAGACCAAACCAATCAGAGCTCTGATTGGCTCAGCCTCAGACAGCATTACAGGTACTATATTGCAGTGGTCCCCAACCACCGGGCCACGGCCCAGTACCGGGCCGCAGAAGAATTATTTATTCATTTTTATTTAAATTTTTTTTTTTTCCCCCCAATAAAATCAACATAAAAAACACAATATACACTTACAATTAGTGCACCAACCACAAAAACCTCCCCTTTTCATGACAAAAACGTCCCTATTTCATGACAAAGAAACAAACAAAAAAATAAAAATAATAATAATAAAAAAAAAAAGGGATCCCCTCCTCCCCCGGGCCGCGGGACAAATTATTAAGCGTTGACCGGTCGCGGATGCAAAAAGGTTGGGGACCACTGCTATATTAGATTAAAAAAGTGTAAAGGTGACTATATGGGCGTTCCTAGGGGGCTCTCGTTATGTTAAAGAACACTTTTAGGATATTCTCAACGGGTTTCTGATGCTGTAACTATGAACATATGTGACTTAGAATGAATAATTTGTACTTAGTGGAAATAAATTGACCACGGTCAGGCCCGGAAAAAATTAACAGAGATAAACCAGAGTTGGATGTAGATAATTAAGGACAATTCAGACTCTATATTTTAGAGTGTACAAAAAAAAACTAAAGTTAATGTTTATGTGAGGTGGGAGGAGGAAATCAAACTTTGAGATTTTAACCCTGATTTCTGGCGCACTAAATACTATTTCGCTCTGCTCTCTGTTACTATCAATCTATATTAGGGGTGTTCCAAACAGGGTTTTATACCGCCGATTTCGATAATGATTATCAATAATTCCATCCATCCATCATCTTCCGCTTATCCGAGGTCGGGTCGTGGGGGCAACAGCCTAAGCAGGGAAACCCAGACTTCCCTCTCCCCAGTCACTTCGTCTAGCTCTTCCCAAGGGATCCCGAGGCGTTCCCAGGCCAGCCGGGAGACATAGTCTTCCCAACGTGTCCTGGGTCTTCCCCGTGGCCTCCTACAAGCTGGACGTGCCCTAAACACATCCCTAGGGAGGCGTTCGGGTGGCATCCTGACCAGATGCCCGAACCACCTCATCTGGCTCCTCTCGATGTGAAGGAGCAGCGGCTTTACTTTGAGTTCCTCCCGGATGGCAGAGCTTCTCACCCTATCTCTAAGGGAGAGCCCCGCCACCCGGCGGAGGAAACTCATTTCGGCCGCTTGTACCCGTGATCTTATCCTTTCGGTCCTGACCCAAAGCTCATGACCATAGGTGAGGATGGGAACGTAGATCGACCGGTAAATTGAGAGCTTTGCCTTCCGGCTCAGCTCCTTCTTCACCACAACGGATCGATACAACGTCCGCATTACTGAAGACGCCGCACCGATCCGCCTGTCGATCTCACGATCCACTCTTCCCCCACTCGTGAACAAAACTCCTAGGTACTTGAACTCGTCCACTTGGGGCAGGGTCTCCTCCCCAACCCGGAGATGGCACTCCACCCTTTTCCGGGCAAGAACCATGGACTCGGACTTGGAGGTGCTGATTCTCATTCCGGTCGCTTCACACTCGGCTGCGAACCGATCCAGTGAGAGCTGAAGATCCCGGCCAGATGAAGCCATCAGGACTACATCATCTGCATAAAGCAGAGACCTAATCCCGTGGCCACCAAACCGGATCCCCTCAACTCCTTGGCTGCGCCTAGAAATTCTGAATTCCTAGAATTTCTACCACTTGTCCTTAATAATATTGACAGAATAATAGAATGGGAAATAACACAATATTTTACTGCATATGTCAGCAGCTAAATTAGGAGCATTTGTTTGTTTACTTACTACTAAAAGACAAGTTGTCTTGTATGTTCACATATGTTAAAAGTACTGTAAATGTTTTTGTTAAAATAAAGCCAATTATGCAATTATTTGTGGTCTACTTTATTTAGAAACGTATTGAAAAGACCCGAAAAGCATCAAAATACATTTTGGTACTGGTATCAGGACAATACTAGAACAACCCTATGGGTGTGGAAAGGCAATAATCGGCGCATCTCTCGTCTATGTAATGACATTAATCAGTTCATAGTATAATTTATGATCTATACATTTTCTGACCCAAATCATCACAAGCACACAATTCCTTCAAAAGGTAAACATGTCATGCAAGGTGCTATGCACCTGTGTGTGTAACTCACCTGTTCACTGCCAACGCTTTTGTCCGTGTAGTACAACTTGTAGGTGAGGCTCTCTCCGTTTCCTGTGAGGGGCTTGTCCCAACTCAGAGTGACGGATGTTGGCGTATTCGACGCCGCCTGCAGGTTGGGGGCCGGGCCGGGCACTTGGACTGATAAACAAGTGACAGAAGTGAACAGGATTTTAAAACACTTTCTCAACTGCAGTCCTGGTCAAAAGTTTACATACACTTGTAAAGAACATAATGTCATGGCCGTCTTGAGTTTCCAATCATTTCTACAACTCTAATTTTTTGTGTAAGAGTGATTGGAAAACATACTTGTTGGTCCCAAAAAATAAATGATAAATGGGTTGTACTTGTATAGCGCTTTTCTACCTTCAAGGTACTCAAAGCGCTTTGACACTACTTCCACATTTACCCATTCACACACACATTCACACACTGATGGAGGGAGCTGCCATGCAAGGCGCCAACCAGCACCCATCAGGAGCAAGGGTGAAGTGTCTTGCTCAGGACACAACGGACGTGACGAGGTTAGTACTAGGTGGGATTTGAACCAGGGACCCTCGGGTTGCGCACGGCCACTCTCCCACTGCGCCACGCCGTCCCTGAAAAAAAACATTAATGAAGTTTTTGGTTCTTTTATGAATTTATTATAGTTCTACTGAAAATGTGACCAAATCTGCTGGGTCAAAAGTATACATACAGCAATGTTAATATTTGGTTACATGTCCCGTGAGAAGTTTCACTGCAATAAGGCGCTTTTGGTAGCCATTCTCAAGCTTCTGGTTGAATTTTTGACAATTTGTTGGTTTTCTACAGAATATCCTCTCTGGTCAACAAAAGCACCTTGAAGGTTCTAGCGGGAACTCTCATTCAACCCTTTTTCGATTACGCTTTCACCTCCTAGTACAGAAGCACCTCCAAAACCCTCAAATCTAGACTCCAAACATCTCAGAACAAGCTAGTCCGGTTACTTTTAGACCTCTACCCCAGATCACACCTCACTCCAACCCACTTCTCCAAAGTGGGCTGGCTCAGGTTGGAAGACAGAGTAAAACAACTTGCACTGAGCCTAGTCTATAAAATCCGCTACACCTCCCTGATACCGAAGTACATGTTAAACTACTTCCTTAACGTAAATGACCGCCATAACCACAACAGGGATCCGAGCGGTCAAGCGAACATGGATCCCGACTACATGTCAACCGGCAGTTTTCGGTGAGAAAATTGTGGTAATAAGTCGCCTCTTACCGCAGATCAGCGGAGCTTCTGTCCTGCTGCAGCTTTGTGACTTCCCTCAGAGACTCTGGCGTCAACACACCCGTGGCCACACCCCCTGACTTTCAGGTACTATTTAACTCACTAAAACACTACCAACACAATAAGGGATTTACCAGAATTATCCCAGTAAATGTGTCTAAAAACATCTGAATCGCTCCCACTGCAATCGCCTTTTTTTTTTTTTTTTTTACTTTTTTTTCTTTCTAGTCCTTCACTCTAAATTTCCTCATCCACAAATCTTTCATCCTCGCTCAAATTAATGGGGAAATTGTAGCTTTCTCGGTCCGAATCGCTCTAGCTGCTGCTAGCTATGATTGTAAACAATGTGAGGATGTGAGGAGCCCTACAACCTGTGACGTCACGCGCACATCGTCTGCTACTTCCGGTACAGGCAAGGCTTTTTTATTAGCGACCAAAAGTTGCGAACTTTATCGTCGATGTTCTCTACTAAATCCTTTCAGCAAAAATATGGCGATATCGCAAAATGATCAAGTATGACACATAGAATGGACCTGCTATCCCCGTTTAAATAAGAAAATATCATTTCAGTAGGACTTTGGGAAGGCCATTCTAAAACCTTAACCTAGCCTGATTTAGCCAATCCTTTACCACTGCGCCCAAGACCCAGCCTCCAGGCTGATGATTTTAGAGGTAATCCTCGTTTTTCATCGTCCCATTTACTCTCTGTAAAGCACTAGTTCCATTGCCAGCAAAACAGGCCCAACATAATATTTCCACCACCATGCTTGACGGTAGGTATGGTGTTCCAAACATATTGCTGAGTATTGTAGCCAAAGAGCTCAATTTTTGTTTCATCTGACCACAGGACTTTCCTCCAGAAGGTCTTATTTTTGTCCATGTGATGTGAACTTTTGACCACGACTGTATGTGAACTTTTGACCATGACATTAGGCTCCACTTCCACCTTTACAGTGTAGCAGCATCTCCATGGACTTGTTGTCCATTTTTGACACAAGGCAAGATTGCAAAGTAACAACCCTGTCTTATCTTTGTGTTGGATGGGAAACAAAACACTCTGCTTTTAGCTTGAAGTGCTCCACTGCCAGATTTGCTACAGCTTTTCCTGACAGGAAAGAGAGGTTGCCATTTGTCAGGGCGCACACAGGCTGAAAGCGTATGCGTCATGTTAGAGCCAGCTTCTGAAGAAGAGCTATGTCGTGTGCACCCAGGTCAAACGTCTAAGCTCCGATTGGAACAGAAGAGGCCACCTGAGAGGGATATATAGTGTCCAGGTAAAGCCGACACCCCCGCTCGCTCGCTATCCCCCATTGGGTGGCGAGGCTCTTGCTGGCACTAAAAGTGTGTTCATCCATCTGTCTGTCCTCTAAACAAGGACAACGCGAGGGAGACTGCCTGAATGAGAAAGTGACAGTGAATGAAATGTTGCCAGGAGCTGAAAGACATCAGGGAAATTCCATTCACGGGCTCTTTTATACATGGAGATAAGAGTTGGCGCACCCTCCAACACAAAGCCAGAAAAAGAGCACCGCTAAGTCGTTCCTTTATGATTCATAAGTAGGCTCCAGTCAAAACATTTTAATGAGGGCCTTAAACGCATCTTTTTTTGCAGAGCGAAAGGACAATTTGTTTTTGTCATACTTATTTATTTACTTAAAGGAGGACTGCACTTTTTTGGGGGGGTTGGGGGGGTATTGCCTATTCACAATCATTATGAAAGACATGACGACGGATGTATTTTTTTTATGCATTCTAAACCAGTGGTTCTAAACCTGGGTTCGATCGAACCCTAGGGGTTATGCGGAGCCAGACAAGACACACCTGACTCATCCAGACTTGCCAACCTTGAGACCTCCGAATTCGGGACATGGGGGGATTGGGGGTTGAGGTGGAGGGGGATGGGCGGGCGGGGTTTGGTGGTAGGGGGGGTGTATATTGTAGATTCCGGAAGAGTTAGTGCTGCAAGGGATTCTCGGTAATCATTACGTTATGTTACGGTGCGGATGTTCTCCCGGAATGTGTGTGTCACTCTTGTTTGGTGTGGGTTTACAGTGTGGTGCGTATTTGTAACAGTGTTAAAGGGGAACATTATCACCAAACCTATGCAAGCGTCAATATATACCTTGATGTTGCAGAAAAAAGACCATGTATTTTCTTTAACCGATTTCCGAACTCTAAATGGGTGAATTTCGGCAAATTAAACGCCTTTCTGTTTATCGGTCTTGTAGCGATGACGTCAGAACGTGACGTCACCAAGGTAGTACACCCGCCATTTTCATTTTCACATTACAAACACCGGGTCTCAGCTCTGTTATTTTCCGTTTTTTCGACTATTTTTTGGAACCTTGGAGACATCATGCCTCGTCGGTGTGTTTTCGGAGGGTGTAACCACACTAACAGGGAGGGATTCAAGTTGCACCACTGGCAAGAAATATGCCGCCAGACCCCCATTGAATTTGCCAGAGTGTCTGCCGGCGATGCTAAGACAGACATGGCACAGAGATGTATGGATAACCTGCAGATGCATTTGCAACGATTAAGTCAACAAAATCACAAAGGTGAGTTTTGTTGATGTTGTTGACTTATGTGCTAATCAGACATATTTGGTCACAGCATGACTGCCAGCTAATCGATGCAAACATGCTACGCTAATCGATGCTAACATGCTATTTACGCTAGCTGTATGTACATTTGAAACTAGATACCCACATTTAATGCGAAACAAACACTTACCAATCGACGGATTTAAGTTGCTCCAGTGTCACAAGATGCGAAAGTCCTGATCGTTTGGTCCGCACATTTTACCGGCGATGCTAATAAGGCAGCCATGCTATGGGCCACTTCATTAGGTACACCTATTTTATGGCCGAATAGCGTCAATAGCTATTCGCGCAATAGCTTCAATTTCTTCTTCAATTTCGTTTTCGCTATCTGTCTCCATACTCCGACCATCTGTTTCAATACATGTGTAATCTGTTGAATCGCTTAAGCCGCTGAAATCCGAGTCTGAATCCGAGCTAATGTCGCTATATCTTGCTGCGGTAACTGCCATGTTTGTATTGGCAGCCCTGTATGACGTCACAGGGAAATGGATAGTGGTTTCGAAGATAGCGAAAATAAGGCATTTTAAAGCTTTATTTAGGGATATTCCGGGACCGGTAAAATTTGGAAAAAAATTCCAAAAATACAACAAGCCACTGGGAACTGATTTTTATTGTTTTTTACCCTTTTGAAATTGTGATAATGTTCCCCTTTAAAGTTGTTTATACGGCCACCCTCAGTGGGACCTGTACGGCTGTTGACCAAGTATGCCTTGCATTCACTTATGAGTGTGTAAAAGCCACACAAATGCTGTGAATGCGCCGGCACGCCATTTGTATGGAGGAATATCGGACATGACGACAGGTTGTAGAGGACGCTAAAGGCAGTGCCTTTAAGGCGCGCCCCCAATATCGTTGTGGAAATCGGGAGGAATTCGATTCCCGGCCAATGCAACCACTATTTTTTACCATGAATTGATTAACATGGACCCCGACTTAAACAAGTTGAAAAACTTATTCGGGTGTTACCATTTAGTGGTCAATTGTACGGAATATGTACTGTATTGTGCAATCTACTAATCAAAGTTTCAATCAATCAATGAAGCGCTTTCATGGCGAGTTTACTGACGGATATAAGTAGGAACTTTACACTATTTTATATTAGAAATGGCAACAGTGGAGGATGAATGTCACATAACAAGACGATAGAGAAAAAGAAGAAGCTTGTTGACTACGCCGTTGGCGTGGAAACACGCAATTTTTCAGGATTTACGCTGATCCCAAATACAGATCAGCAGGTACCAGAAGGTAATCAAAGTAGCTTTTGCATAATATTGTGAAACAAAATAGCAGACAATATATCTTATCTTATACACACTATTGTCAGGCTTGCCCCTGACAGTTTGTTTTAGTTTTTTCCCCTGTCTAGTATTTCCTGTCAGCGCTCTTATTTTATCCTGTGTTTCTCCCTGGGCACTGTTTCCCCTCAGCTTCGGCTGATTGGCACCTGGCCACACCTGGTGTCAATCAGCCCTCTCCTATTTAGACCTGTCTTCCCATCCAGTCTGGGCCGGATTATTATCGTGTCGTGTCAATGCAGCGTTGCGGTAAGCTATAATTGGTAGCGGTTTGTAGCTTGCTGTCTTTTGTTCCCTGTTTCCAAGTGTGTTTGTTCATACCCAAGTTTGTTATCCGCCTCGTGCGCGCTTTTTGTTTGTACCCTTTTGGTTTTGTTCTTGTTTTAGTATTTAAAGATTCAATCATGTTTCCCTGCAAAATCCCTGCCTCCTTCTCTGCATCTTGGGGTTCGTCACAAACTAACTCTGACAACTATAATGATACTCGTATGTTGAAGCACAGTACAACCCATCAAGCGGTGCGGCTTCATAGCTTACCAAAGTCGTACTAAAACATTTTGATAGATTTTTGAGGGCCGTGTGTAATGTTCTATATTTTCAATGGAACATTTAAAATGTTGGCGTTGTTTACTTGAGACTCATCATTGTGCAGTCTACACTTATCTCTTATGTTTGACTGCCATCTACTGGTCACACATATGATAAAATAGCTTTGAGGTGGGTAAGCTCCACAAAAACGGATTCCTTACATTAGGCGCACCGGGTTATAAGGCGCAATGTTGAGTTTTGAGAAAGAAAAAAAAAAGATTTTAAGTGCACTTTATAGTCCGGATAATACAGTACTTTGCAGACGTATACAATTGGATGTGGTTTAATGGATACAATGAAACACAACTAAGTACATAAAGTCAACTTGTTTTCCCACTCTAGTGGTACTTTAAATGTAGATTAAAATAATTTCTCACCTTTCATGTAAACAAGGGGCAGCTCTTGAGGAAATAAATTGTACAAACCCAGTTTCCATGAGTTGGGAAATTGTGTTAGATGTAAATATAAACGGAATACAATGATTTGCAAATCTTTTTCAACCCATATTCAGTTAAATATGCAACAAAGACAACATATTTGATGTTCAAACTCATAAACATTTTTTTGTTGTTGCAAATAATCATTAACTTTAGAATTTGATGCCAGCAACACGTGACAAAGAAGTTGGGAAAGGTGGCAATAAATACTGATAAAGTTGAGGAATGCTCATCAAACACTTATATGGAACATCCCACAGGTGTGCAGGCTAATTGACAACAGGTGGGTCCCATGATTGGGTATAAAAGCAGCTTCCATGGAATGCTAAGCAATTCACAAACAAGAATGGGGCAAAGGTCACCACTTTGTAAGCAAATTGTCGAACAGTTTTAGAACAACATTTCTCAACGAGCTATTGCAATAAATTTAGGGATTTTACCATCTATGGTCCGTAAAATCATCAAAAGGTTCCGAGAATCTGGAGAAATCACTGCACGTAAGCAATGCTATTACGGACCTTTGGTCCCTCAGGCGGTACTGCATCAAAAACCGACATCATTGTGTTAAGGATATCACCACATGAGCTCAGGAACACTTCATAAAACCACTGTCAGTAACTACAGTTGGTCACTACATCTGTAAGTGCAAGTTAAAACTCTACTATTCAAAGCCAAATCCATTTACCAACAACACCCTGAAACCATGTCCGGCTTTGCTGGGCCCGAGCTCATCTAAAATGGACTGATGCAAAGTGGAAAAGTGTTCTGTGGTCTGACGAGTCTACATTTCAAATTATATTTGGAAACAGAGGACATGGTGTCCTCCAGAACAAAGAGGAAAATAACCATCCGGATTGTTAAAGACGCAAAGTTCAAAAGCCAGCATCTGTGATGGTATGGGGGTGTATTAGTGCCCAAGGTATGGGTAACTTACACATCTGTGAAGGCACCATTAATGCTGAAAGGTCCATACAGGTTTTGGAGCAACATATGTTGTCATCCAAGCAGCGTTATCATGGACGCCCCTGCTTATTTCAGCAAGACAGGTGTTACAACAGCGTGGCTTCGTAAAAAAAAAGTGCGGGCCCGCCTGCAGTCCAGACCTGTCTCCCATCGAAAACGTGTAGCGCATTATGAAGCGTAAAATACGACAACGGAGACCCCGGACTGTTGAACGAATGAAGCTCTACATAAAACAAAAATAGGAGAGAATTCCACTTTCAAAGCTTCAACAATTAGTTTCCTCAGTTCCCAAACGTTTATTGAGTGTTATTAAAAGAAAAGGTGGTGTAACAAAGTGGTGAACATGCCCTTTCCCAACTACTTTGGTACGTGTTGCAGCCATGAAATTCTAAGTGAATTATTATTTGCAAAAAAAAATAAAGTTTATGAGTTTGAACATCAAATATCTTGTCTTTGTAGTGCATTCAACTGAATATGGGTTGAAAAGGATTTGCAAATCATTGTATTCCGTTTACATTTACATCTAACACAATTTCCCAACTCATGAGGAAACGGGGTTTGTGTGCTGTTGGGTGGTCTACCTTAAAAAGGCTGTGCTGTGTGCGAGTGTGTTTAGCGGTGGCAGTCTGTTTGAAGCCAGTGTTTGTGCATAAGAGGGAATATTTGCACTGGTGAGGGTTTGTTTGCACATTTGTGTGATTCTTTCGAGTGCATCCTGTTTTCTTCTGTGAGCCAGCAGGTTTCCACCAAACTAGCTGTTTACTGAGCACACAGATGAAATGTATGTGTGTGTGTGTGTGCAAGTAGGTACAGGTATGTGTTTGCCTCACCTTCACCCTGGGTGGCCACCTTTAGCCCTGCAGAGCTTTCTCCCTGGCCATTAAGGTTGTGGGCCACAACCCTGAAGCGATATTTGGTGTCTGGCATCAGGCTCTGGATGGTGACCTGCATCTCCCCTGGTCGGCTTGTATTTACAACTCGCTCCCTGATGTGAACACAAATAAACAGGCATGAGCCTAACACTACATCTCTACATGCAATGGGTGAGAAAATATGTTGGCCCGCCCTACGTTAACAGGAACCATTCATTCACACTCACAGTGGTAGCTTTAAAAGTTATCATCAGACAACTGCATGGTCGTTGGCATCAGCGTGTTGGGCACAAGATTAAAGGCCTACTGAAACCCACTACTACCTACTACTGATAGTTTATATATCAATGATGAAATATTAACATTGCAACACATGGCAATACGGCCGGTTTATTTTATTGAATTGCAATTTAAAATTTCCCGCGAAGTATCCTGTTGAAAACGTCGCAAAACGATGAGGCGTATGATGACATGTTCTTCCAGCACCGATCACGGCTAAAAGTAGTCTGCATTAATCGCATAATTACACAGTATTCTGGACATCTGTGTTGCTGAATCTTTTGCAATTTGTTCAATTAAAAATGGAGAAGTCAAAGAAGAAAGATGTAGGTGGGAAGCGGTGTATTGCAGCTGCCTTTAGCAACACAAACACAGCCGGTGTTTCCTTGTTTACATTCCCGAAGGTGAAGCTTTACTATGGAACAGAGCGGTCAAGCGAACATTGGTTCCCGACCACATGTCAACCGGCAGGTTTTGGTGAGAAAATTGTGGTAATAAGTCGGCTCTTACCGTAGACATGAGCTGCGGACCCTCTTACCTCCTCCCACCGGAGACACTGGCGGTCACCACACCCCTCTGAATTTCAGGTACCATTTAATCTCACTAAAACACTAGTAACACAATAAGCAGATAAGGGATTTTCCAGAAATATCCTAGTAAATGTGTCTAATAACATCTGAATCGCTCCCACTGCCCTCGCCTTTTTTTTTCTTCTAGTCCTTCACTCTCACTATCCTCATCCACGAATCTTTCATTCTCGCTCAAATTAATGGGGAAATCGTCGCTTTCTCGGTCCGAATCGCTCTCGCTGCTGGTGGCCATGATTGTAAACAATGTAAGGATGTGAGGAGCTCCACAACCCGTGACGTCACAGCGTTTTTATTAGCGACCAAAAGTTGCGAACTTTATAGTCAATGTTCTCTACTAAATCCTTTCAGCAAAAATATGGCAATATTGCGAAATGATCAAGTACGACACATAGAATGGACCTGCTATCCCCGTTTAAATAAGAAGATCTCATTTCAGTAGGCCTTTAAAGGGCAGCTTCATAGTACTGACAGACTATGAACTGCAGTTCGGCACCAATCAGATGACAACTCTGCGAATTTCTCTTGAATGTTGAGTTGTTGGGTTGAGTTTGAGTTTATTTCGAACATAGAAGCATACAACATGATACATCACAATTCACGGTTTTTCTTTTCAACATGTTCGAAAAGGAGTAGGAAGAAGCAGAGCTTGTTTAATCCTACCCCTTTTCTTTTAGATAACAGTTGCTAAAACTTTTTGTTCACTTACTGTTCTCGATTTACTCACAATATACTCCATAAGTAATCACAATAAAAATAAATAAATAAATTAATAATAATGATTTAATAAAAAATAATTAGTGGAGTAAGTCATATTTCGTATGATGAGATAAGTAATTTGAGAATGAATGAATGGATGGATGAAATAAATGGACAATGTCTGTCATGGTTCTTCTTCTTCGTACTTTGTAAACACAACGTTTGAAGAGTTTCCTGAAGTTGATCATATTAGGACATTGTTTGATCGCTTTGCTTAAAGGCCCACTGAAACCCACTACTGCCGACCACGCAGTCTGATAGTTTATATATCAATGATGAAATATTAACATTGCAACACATGCCGATACGGCCTTTTTAGTTTACTAAATTGCAATTTTAAATTTCCCGTGGAGTTTCTTGTTGAAAAAGTCCAGAATGATGACGTGTGTTTGTGACGTTATTGGTTGGAGGGGACATATTAGCTCAGCACCACTTACAGCTAAATCTTGTCTCTTTTCATCCCATAATTACACAGTAATTTAACATCTGTGTTGCTGAATCTTTTGGAATTTGTTCAATTAATAATGGAGACTATAAATAAGAATGCTGTTGGTGGAAAGCGGTGTATTGCAGCTGTCTTTAGCACCGAGACACAGCCGGTGTTACTTTGTTTTTGTTGTGAAGCTTTAACAAAGAGCGGTCAAGCCAACATTTTTCTCTACATCACTCAGCAAGTTTTTGGATGGGAAAATTGTCAGCTCTTACCGGAGACTTCAGTGGATTATAGGACCTTCTCCTGTAGCTGTCAAAAAGGCAGCTGTGATCTTGGCTCCTCATCGGCTTCTCTCTGAGACACTGGCGTTCACCGCAGCCATCCGACTTTCAGGTATGACTTTACCCATCTAATCTCACTAAAATACTAGTAACACAATAAGCAGATAAGGGATTTTCCAGAATTATCCTAGTAAATGTGTCTAATTACATCTGAAACGCTACCACTGCCGCCGCCGTCGCTTTTTTTTTTTTTTTTAGTGCCTTACTCTTACTTCCTTAATCCACGAATCTTTCATCCTCGCTCAAATTAATGGGGACATTGTTGCTTTCTCGGTCTGAATAGCTCTTGCTGCTGGAGGCTATGATTATAAACAATGTGAGGAAGTGAGGAGCCCTCACACCGGTGACGTCACACGCACATTATCTGCTACTTCCGGTTAAGGCAAGGCTTTTTTATTAGCGACCAAAAGTTGCAAACTTTATCGTCGATGTTCTCTACTAAATCCTTTCAGCAAAAATATGGCAATATTGCGAAATGATCAAGTATGACACATAGAATGGACCTGCTATCCCCGTTTAAATAAGAAAATCTCATTTCAGTAGGCCTTTAATTCATTCAATAATATAATTCCACATTCAGACATACTGAAGGTCGTAAGTGTTGTATGTGCATACAAATGTTTTAAATTACATTTTTCTCTGAGATAATATTTCTCCTCTTTTTTTGAGAAGAATTGTTGTAAATTATTGGGTAGGAGGTTATAGTTGGCTTTGTGTATATATTTAGCTTTTTGCAAATTCACTATGTCATGGAATTTCAGTATTTTTGATTCAATAAATAAAGGATTTGTATGTATTATTCTAACTGATCTTTTTTGTAACACCGTTAATGAATGAAGTGTACTTTTGTAGTTAATTCCACCATATTTCAACACATATGATGTGGTGGTTTATTGTCAGTTATGGAGTAACTAGATATACATTATATGAAATGCAAGCATTACCAGACATTACAGTCGTCCCTTGCCACATCACGGCTTCACTACATCGCAGATTTAAAAACATTTTTAAAGCATATTTTTTGGCCTAAATTAAGTGTTAAATTAAAAAACCCAAAACCAGTGAAGTTGGCACGTTGTGTAAATCGTAAATAAAAACAGGATACAATAATTTGCATATCCTTTCAACTTATATTTATATATATATATATATATATATATATATATATATATATATATATATATATATATATATATATATACATATATGTATATATATATGTATATACATATATATATATATATATATACACATATATATATATATATATATTAAAGGTGTAACGGTACATGTATTTGTATATATATATATATATATATATATATTAAAGGTGTAACGGTACATGTATTTGTATTGAATCGTTTCGGTACGGGAGTTTCGGCTCGGTGCGGAGGAGTACCGAACGAGTTCCACACGAACATATAAAGAAGTCGCCTATGCTAAAGTCTTAACAAGCTGCTCCGCTCCGTTCTGCCTCCGTCTCCTACACAGCACCCAGCATTGTCCCACCCACACAACCATCTGATTGGTTACAACCGTAGCGGTAACAAGCCAATCGCAAGTGCGTATACAGAGCGCATGGAGTCAGCGCTTCAGCGTTGAGCAGATATGTGTTTAGCAGGTGAGCAGTGGACTCTCCCCAAATTATACTTAACATTTCCAATTCACATCAATATGAGCCCATTGATCTTCTAGAAACAAACTGCAGCTAAGCTTACTCGCAGTCCTGGCTTTAGGTAAAGGCTAGTTAATTTTTAGCGTAACGTTAGCTCATTCTGCGGTGTGTGTTACGGACAGTGTTGATTGAGGTGTTGAATCAGCAAAAAAGGACATCATATTAAATGAAGAGTTTCTGTCTCTGATAGTTGATATAATAATGTAAGTGCATCATAAAGCCAACATGAACTCCATGGTGTTCAGGGATAAATAGTCTCTCCTATTGCTGTTGTGCTATTTTTTCAGCTATAGTTACATTAATCATTAGTAATGTAGCAGCCTAGTTTTGAATGGCAGGGTCCCTGCTATCACATGTTGATACAAATATAACATTTACCTAATAAAAATCAACTACAGGCTTCCCAAATGCTGTAATAAATTAAGCATGATGAGTTGACTTGAAACTGTTTAATGTTGCACTTTTTATATGTAGAAGAAAAGTTTTGTCATTTTATTTAATCTGAGCAACACGTTGAGGCAGTAACGTGGGCAGAATTATTAAATTGTTTCCAATGTTAAAAGGATAAAGCCATTTTTTTTTTACAAATTTGGTAAATAAATAACACAAAAAAATAATACTTTGTTGTTTTCTTACTGTACCGAAAATGAACCGAACCGTGACCTCTAAACCGAGGTACGTACCGAACCGAAATTTTTGTGTACCGTTACATCCGTAAAATACATATATATATATATATATATATATTATATATACCTATACAGGACTGTCTCACAAAATTAGAATATTGTGATAAAGTCCTTTATTTTCTGTAATGAAACTAAAAACGTGGAATTGTCATACATTCTGAATGCACTGCACATCAACTGAAATATTGCAAGCATTTTATTATTTTAATTTTGCTGATTATGGCATACAGCTTAAGAAAACTCAAAAATCCTATCTCAATGATGATTTAATTTTCCAGCATGATCTGGCACCTGTCCACAGTGCCAAAACCACCAGTAACTGGTGTACTGACCATGGCATTACTGTCCTCGATTGTCCTGCCAACTCCCCTGACCTGAACCCCATAGAACATGGGTGTCAAACTCTGGCCCGCGGGCCAAATTTGGCCCGCCGTTTAATTTCATTTGGCCCTTGAGGCAATATCAAATTAACATTAGAGCTGGCCCACCGGTAACACCACATTCACCACTAATACTCATACTTGCCAAACCTCCCGATTTTTCCGGCAGACTCCCGAAGTTTAGTGCCCTTCTCGAAAATCTCCGTGGGCAACCATTTTCCCGATTTCCACCCGGACAACAATATTGGTAGCATGCCTTAAAGGCAATGCCTTTAGCGTCCTCTACAACATGCCATCACGTCCTCTTTTCCTCCATATAAACAGCGTGCTGGCCAAGTCACATAATACATGCGGCTTTCACACACACATACTTGGTCAACAGCCATACAGGTCACACTGAGGGTGGCCGCATAAACAACTTTAACATTGTTACAAATATGCGCCACACTGTGAACCCACACCAAACAAGAATGACAAAACACATTTCGGGAGAACACCCGCACCATAACACAACATAAACACAACAGAACAAATACCCAGAACCCTTTGCATCACTAACTCTACAATATACACCCCCCGCTACCTCCAAACCCCGCCCACCTCATTTTTATTTTATTTTCGAATTTATTAGCCTGTGGAAAAAGTTAATGTTGGTATTTACCCCAGAAGGCTGCAAATAGAAAAGAGGCATTCATTTTCTTGGTTAAATTTTATTTAATATACCACTGATTTTTTTTCGTTTGTTTTTTGAAAGTTGATTTTGCACTATTACGTTATATAAGCTCTGCCTGTTCCATGGGAGGAAGCCCGAGTACCCGGAGGGAACCCACGCAGTCACGGGGAGAACATGCAAACTCCACACAGAAAGACCCCGAGCCCGGGATTGAACCCAGGATTACTCAGGACTTTCGTATTGTGAGGCAGATGCACTAACCCCTGTCTCACCATGCTGCCCTATGTAAGCCGTGCTTGTTCAATATTCATTGCAAAACTTGTTTGATTCCCTATTAAAAGGTTAATTTGTTCAACCTTGGCCCGCGGCTTTGTTCAGTTTTAAATTTTGGCCCACTCTGTATTTGAGTTTGACACTCCTGCAATGGAGAATTGTGAAGAAGAAGCTGAAAGACACCAGACTCAATAATGCAAATGAGCTAAAGGCCGCTATTGAAGCATCCTGGGCTTCCATAACACCTCAGCAATGCCACAGACTGATATCCTCAATGCCACGCCGCATTGATACAGTAATCCGTGCAAAAAGATTTCCCAACCAGGTACTGAGTGCATTAATTGACATTTTTAAATGTTTGATTTTGTTTTACTGTTGGTCTGAGGATGTATTCAAATTTTTTGAAATATGATTTTTGAGTTTTCTTAAGCTGTATGCCATAATCAGCAATATTAAAATAATAAAAGGCTTGCAATGTTTCAGTTGATGTGTAACGAATCCAGAATGTATGACACTTTCATGTTTTTAGTTGCATTACAGAAAATAAAGGACTTTATCACAATATTGTAATTTTCTGAGACAGTCCTGTATGTATACATTTATACATACACAGCATATATCGTTTAACCTTAACCTTTTTGTTCACTTACAAAAACATTTTAAGAAAGGAATTAGCGTTAATTAGTAAACTTGCACTGTTTTAACTGTTTTGATGAACCACTTCCAGGGTGCTCTGAGCTTTAGTAAGGCATTCACACAGGTGAGGGTGAGTATAGGTGCCCTCCTGGCACAATCACAATGTAGACTGTGTGTTACCTGCTGGTGCCCTCCTGGCTGTAGAAAACCGAGTAGGTTAGCTCGTCTCCGTGCGGTTCAGCCGGCGGGCGCCAGGTGAGCTTGATGAAGCGGGTGGAAACCAGCGAAGCCACCACATCGCGGGGGGCGGAGGGAGTGGGCCCTGCTTGACTGGCCCCACCTCCGGAGCCTGGTGTTACATGGTCAGTAGTGTTAGGAGTCAGCGAGGGGGGGTGGAGAGGGGGCAGGGCGACATCTTGGGGTGGGGGAAAGAGGAGGTGAGGAGAGTCGGGGGCGGGGAGGGGAGGCGAGGTGAGGAATAGTGTGCAGAAGAGGAGAACAGGACAGGAAGGTGAAATGGAAATGACGGTGAAACGAAAGGAAGGAAGGAAACAAAAACAGAAGAAAAAACAAAATAACAACAACGTAACCAAAAAAGACTTTCGGCGTGACAAGGAGACAGAAATAAAACAGCTGTACTAAACTCACAAAGCTGACAAATAACAGCACAATACAAGGGGGAACTACACATGCAGATCTACTGTGCCTACACACTGCTGTCTAAGCACACAACAAAGTGCAACTACATTCTGAGACGGCGTACAAAACGTCGCCTTCACAAGCAGTAAAACTACTAATTGTTGCATGGATTTGGTTAAAACCAGATCAGAAGAACACATTCAAATTAATAAGGTTTTTGTCTTTTTAAAGATGGGATTGACCTAACTAAATTATATACTGCATATAAACCCTGTATATCAGTGGTTCTAAACCTGGGTTCGATGGAACCCTAGAGGTTCGGTGAGTCGGCCTCAGGGGTTCGGCGGAGGTCAAAACACACCCGACTCATCGTGTCAATAAAAACTTTTCCCTATCGGCGTATTACGGATACGGCAACAGCAGAAGTCAGACCGATTTGCAGATGTGTCATTTGTTGTGAGTTTAAGCACTGTGTTTTGTTTTTGTTGTTTGAACAAGGTGATGTCCATGCACGGTTCATTTTGTGCACCAGTAAAAAAAACATGGTAACACTTTAGTATGGGGAACATATTCAGCATTAATTAGTTGCTTATGAACATGCAAATTAGTAACATTTTGGATCTTAACTAGTCTTTATTAAGGCCTAACCCTCTAACCCTGACCCTAAACCAGGGGTGCGCATTACGTCAATCGCGATCGACTGGTCGATCTTAGAGGGTGTGTCAGTCGATCTCAAGCCAGGCATTAAAAAATAGACATAAAAATGAGCAATCATCAATCATACCAAGACTTCACTTTCGTCAGTTGTTTGACATTCTCGGCACCCGAGGATCTTGTGAGATGACGCTGGCTGCTGCGAGCTCATATTTAAGAAAAAAAATCACTAACAGGGCGGACGCAGAGAAACACATTTTATTTCTAGAGACTCCGTACCTACTGTCAAAACTCTAAAGACCAACTGCACAGTTCCTGTCTTCACCATAAAAGACCTGTTTCATCCTGCCTGTGCTAACAAAATAAGAGACTCAGAAAGCTAGCGTGCAAAAGCTACCAAGCTACGGAGTTTGATGCCAATGTATTTCTCCCCCGCCCTCAGCGACCGCTTTCTCACTTGCTTGCCCACCCGCACAGTCACTGACGTCACTCACCTGCTGCCAGACATTAAAGGGCCACACACATATGCTACTCTCATAACAAAGTGTTTAAAAACGAGTATGCAAGTTGGACAAATGAGATGCCAAATCCAACCACTTTCATGTGGTATTGGACAGAAAGGAGGACTTTTTTTTTTCTCCTCCATTTCAAAATGCGGACGTTACCAGCACCACTGTCTAATTCCAATCAATGCAAGTCATCAGAATCAAATACACCAACTTATATTCTTGTCTTCATGAAAGAAAGGAATCCATGTGTGTTAAACATGCTTGTATTATCATTAAACACCATTAACTTGTTAACAAAAATGTCTCTTTCATAAATAAATAAATATAAATTATAAATAGGAATGAGGTAGATCTCCTCGACTTGGTCAATTGAAAAGTAGCTCGCCTGCAGAAAAAGTGTGAGCGCCCATGCCCTAAACAAATAACTCTAAATTAAGTCTTTATTTCTCAGAATATGTTCCCTTAGTGTCCAAATAACTCTAAATTGGTCATGATCTGTGGTCTGGATTATGTTTGTTATTTTTTTGTTAGTTTTTGGACTCTTTTAGTTCCTGTTTGCGCTCCCTTGTTTTGTTTGGTTATGACTTATGTTGTCCTCTGTGTTTTTTAAACACTTTGATTTGTATTTTACTGTTTTAATTGATTTTACCCTTTAAAATTGTTTTTAATCATATTTGTTTTCATATTGTTTTTTTCTTATGTTGGTATTCCATCCATTCATTTTCTACCGCTTATTCCCTTTTGGGGTTGCGGGGGGCGCTGGCGCCTATCTCAGCTACAATCGGGCGGAAGCCGGGGTACACCCTGGACAAGTCGCCACCTCATCGCAGGGCCAACACAGATAGACAGACAACATTCACACTCACATTCACACACTAGGGCCAATTTAGGGCCAATCAACCTATCCCCAGGTGCATGTATTTGGAAGTGGGAGGAAGCCGGAGTACCCGGAGGGAACCCACGCAGTCACGGGGAGAACATGCAAACTCCACACAGAAAGATCCCGAGCCTGGATTTGAACCCAGGACTGCAGGAACTTCGTATTGTGAGGCAGACGCACTAACCCTTCTGACACCGTGTTGGTATTATATTTATTTATTTTTTGTTTTTATTCAGTCATTGGTGGAGCATAATATTGTTTTTTTTAATATTGTTTTTAACATGGCTGTGCAGCACTTTGGAAACGTTATTGTTGTTTAAATGTGCTATATAAATAAAGTGGATTGGATTGGATTGGATATGATCATTATGTCATGACGGAGGGGTCGCAGTTTACTGCGAGGTTTGTTCTCCCGGGATGCAAATGGACTATTCCGGACAAGGCTTGCAGGTAGGAACATATTTATTAACTTGATAAATCTTGGCCAGGCATGAGGTAAACAAACATAAACTATGGCGTGGAACAAACACAAAGCTGTGGCATGAAACAAACAAACATAAACTATGGCTTCGAAACAAACACAAAACTGCGGCAAGAAATAAACAAGACTTATGTGGACACGGCATGAACCGAGCAAGACGAACTGTAGTCCATCCATCAATCCATCATCTTCCACTTATCAGAGGTCGGGTCGCGGGGGCAGCAGCCTATGCAGGGAAGCCCAGACTTCCCTCTCCCCAGCCACTTCGTCTAGCTCTTCCCGGGGGATCCCGAGGCGTTCCCAGGCCAGCCGGGAGACATAGTCTTCCCAACGTGTCCTGGGTCTTCCCCGTGGCCTCCTACCGGTTGGACGTGCCCTAAAGGGAGGCGTTCAGGTGGCATCCTGACCAGATGCCCGAACCACCTCATCTGGCTCCTCTCGATGTGAAGGAGCAGCGGCTTTACTTTGAGTTCCTCCCGGATGGCAGAGCTTCTCACCCTATCTCTAAGGGAGAGCCCCGCCACACGGCGGAGGAAACTCATTTCTGGCCGCTTGTACCCGTGATCTTATCCTTTCGGTCTTGACCCAAAGCTCATGACCATAGGTGAGGATGGGAACGTAGATCGACCGGTAAATTGAGAGCTTTGCCTTCCGGCTCAGCTCCTTCTTCGCCACAACGGATCGATACAACGTCCGCATTACTGAAGACGCCGTACCGATCCGCCTGTCGATCTCACGATCCACTCTTCCCCCACTCGTGAACAAGACTCCTAGGTACTTGAACTCCTCCACTTGGGGCAGGGTCTCCTCCCCAACCCGGAGATGGCACTCCACCCTTTTCCGGGCGAGAACCATGGACTCGGACTTGGAGCTGCTGATTCTCATTCCGGTGGCTTCACTTCAGTTTCATGCGATACTACGAACTGTAGTATCGCATGAACTGTATGCGATACTACAAACTGTAGTATCGCATGAAAAAAAGCAACGACGCCAGGCCGACTGACTGGCAAAGACAGGCTTAAATTAAGGTCTTGATTATAAACAGGCGCACGGTCCGAAGACCAGAGGCAGGTGAAAATTATAAGTCGGCATGGTAACCAAACAAAACAAGGGAGCGCAGACAGGAACTAAACATCATCCAGACCCCAGATAATGACAAAATTAAGTCTTTGTTATTTAGAATATGTTCCGTATACTAAAGTGTTACCAAAAACAAATAACTTTGTCTAGAATTTGAAAAAAATTAACATTTTACTTTTCACTAATGAAGGGGTTCGGTGAATGCGCATATGAAACTGGTGGGGTTCGGTACCTCCAACAAGGTTAAGACCCATCCATCCATCCATTTTCTACCACTTATTCCCTTTCGGGGTCGCTGGCGCCTATCTCAGCTACAATCGGGCGGAAGGCGGGGTACACCCTGGACAAGTCGCCACCTCATCGCAGGGCCAACACAGATAGACAGACAACATTCACACTCACATTCACACACTAGGGCCAATTTAGTGTTGCCAATCAACCTATCCCCAGGTGCATGTCTTTGGAAGTGGGAGGAAGCCGGAGTACCCGGAGGGAACCCACGCATTCACGGGGAGAACATGCAAACTCCACACAGAAAGATCCCGAGCCTGGATTTGAACCCAGGACTGCAGGACCTTCGTATTGTGAGGCAGACGCACTAACCCCTCTGCCACCGTGAAGCCCAGGTTAAGACCCACTGCTGTATATAAAACATTTTTCGCGGAAGGTTCTTAAAAACAGAAGAACGCTCTTGCAACTCTGACATAATAAATTGAACAAACTCAAATGTCTACCGGAATATACAAAATAAGACAAATAGTGAAGGGATGAGTAAGGCCCCAAGGTGCTTAGCTTTTTGCAAATGTGACACCGTTTATTTGAATATCCCTGATTTTACACAACTGTTGTCCATTTTGTTGTGATACTGCAACATTATGATGTATTGTAGATGTCGATCTGCATGTTCTGTGAATTACGGCACACAAATATTGACACTGAAGGCTGTATGCTCCCTCCAGACACACCAGATGACTCCCCCAGCCCCCAAAAAACACTTTTCCATCTCATTCCACAGCCTGGCTGCAGAAAGTGATTTAATTTGACGAGGGTGGTTTTGGAAGGAATCTGACAATCTGTGGCAAGAAGCAGTGAGCTCCGCTTTCCGTTTGCTTGGCAAGTGGACGAGACAAAACCATATGGAAAAGAATGTCAACGTGCGTGACGTTGCTATTTGCGTGCAAGGAAGCGACGGGGACAAAGGATAAATACAACAAAGTAGCACGGTAACTGTCAGCTTGTGTCGTTTCTGGACCGAATGTGCGGGAATTAGCCGGTGTATAAATTATTCTGTAACATCATTGGGACAAAACCACTAATTTAGCTCACAAAGTTGCACACAGATCCATGTATTAATCACAAAATTCACAGTCATGAACATATATCATAAATTATAGTAAAATGCATTGTTCAACACATTGTCCTTTGACTGTGAAGGTGACAAACAAGGGTCAGTGTGGGTCTAGATCAGGGGTCACCAACGCGGTGCCCGCGGGCACCAGGTAGCCCGTAAGGACCAGATGAGTAGCCCGCTGGCATGTTCTAAAAATAGCTCAAATAGCAGCACTTACCAGTGAACGTCCCTCTTTTTTTTAAGATTGTATTTATTCACTAGCAAGCTGGTCTCGCTTTGCTCAACATTTTTAATTCTAAGAGAGACAAAACTCAAATAGAATTTGAAAATCCAAGAAAATATTTTAAAGACTTGGTCTTCTCTTGTTTATATACATTTATTATTTTTTTTACTTTGCTTCTCATAACTTTCAGAAAGACAATTTTAGAGAAAAAAATACAACCTTAAAAATGATTTTAGGACTTTTAATCACATATACCTTTTTACCTTTTAAATTCCTTCCTCTTCTTTCCTGACAATTTAAATCAATATTATCAATATTTTTTTTTTGTAAAGAATAATAAATAAATTAAAATTCTTCAGTTTAGCTTCTGTTTTTTCGACAAAGAATATTTGTGAAATATCTCTTCAAACTTATTGTGATTAAAATTAAAAAAATATATATCCTGGCAAATCTAGAAAATCTGTAGAATCAAATTTAAATCTTATTTCAAAGTCTTTTGAATTTCTTTTAAAATTTTTGTTCTGGAAAATCTAGAAGAAATAATGATTTCTCTTTGTTAGAAATATAGCTTGGTCCAATTTGTTGTATATTATAACAAAGTGCAGATTGGATTTTAACCCATTTAAAACATGCCATCAAAATTCTAAAATTAATCTTAATCAGGAAAAATGACTAATGTTCCATAAATTATTTTTTTAATTTTTTCAAAAAGATTTGAATTTTAAAGAGTCGAAATCGAAGATAAACTATGTTTCAAAATTTTATTTTCATTTTTTTCGTGTTTTCTCCTCTTTTAAATCGTTCAATTAAGTGTTTTTTTTTCATCATTTATTCCCTACAAAAAACCTTCTGTAAAAGGAAACAAAATGTACGACGGAATGACAGACAGAAATACCCTTTTTTTTGTATATATATATATATATATATATAGATTTATTTATTAAAGGGAAATTGAGCAAATTAGCTATTTCTGGCAATTTATTTAGGTGTGTATCAAACTATTAGCACTTCGCATTAATCAGTACCCACAAAGTAGCTCTTGGTTTCAAAAAGGTTGGTGACCCCTGGTCTAGATCTATATGCGTGTGTCAGTGTGCACACTAAAAAATGCTGGGTTATTTTGGGAACCCAATTTATGAGTTGCTAGTGTTGGGTTGAATTTTGGAGTTATTTTTATGAAGAGCAATACTTTTTTTGGTTTATAAGAGAATTATTTTAACTCAATTTCTGGGTTTTCAAAACTATGAACCATTTTTGGTTTTTTTTTTCAATAAGCAAAGCATTATAGGGTAAAATGCAAATTTTTTTTTTTAAATAGGTACTTTTTTCAGTAAGGGAATTTTATTACGAATTAATCTCATTAATAGTGTTTACAATCACACATTTTATGTACATGAACATATTTGAGCATGCTGTATAGGACTATTATGAACATACATGGAAATTTTAGAGAAAAATAAAATTTTACTCATATCTTGCTTTGGAGTATATTTTAATGGAATAAAAGTCATATTGATCAGTAGTTGGGAAGAGGTAGGACAAACCACCAGTAAAATTAACAATTTTTACCCAACTATTGGGTCAAGGAGCGCTAAATTGTGCAATCCAATAGTTGGGTTTGGAATAACCCAACATTGTAGTGAGCATAACTCAACTTTTGGAATAAATAATTCAACCCGCGAGTTTGGCTGGGAAATAACCCAAAATTAAGTTATCATAACTCAACTTTTTGGTTAAATCATTCAACGCAAAAGTTGGGTTGAAAAAAATTAACCCAAAATTTTGGGTTCAAATAACTCAAATAAGGGGTTCGCATACCTGCCAACCTTGAGACCTCCGAATTCGGTAGATGTGTAATGAACAAAGTCACTCGCTCTGTGGTAACCGAGCAACATGACATCACTGATCAGTGGGAGTGACATGCTACCAACCAATCAGGTAACAGACTCAGGTTGCGTCATCTTGTTGTCTCGCGGGGGATTGAGATTGCTTAAAGGGGAACATTATCACCAAACCTATGCAAGCGTCAATATATACCTTGATGTTGCAGAAAAAAAGACTATGTATTTTTTTAACCGATTTCCAAACTCTAAATGGGTGAATTTTGGCGAATTAAACGCCTTTCTGTTGATCAGTCTTGTAGCGATGACGTCAGAACACGATGTCACCAAGGTAATACACCCGCCATTTTCATTTTCACATTACAAACACCGGGTCTCAGCTCTGTTATTTTCCGTTTTTTCGACTATTTTTTGGAACCTTGGAGACATCATGCCTCGTCGGTGTGTTGTCGGAGGGTGTAACAACACTAACAGGGAGGGATTCAAGTTGCACCACTGGCAAGAAATCTGCCACCAGACCCCCATTGAATGTACCAAAGTGTCTTCACATTTGACCGGCGATGCTAAGACGGACATGGTACAGAGATGTATGGATAACCTGCAGATGCATTTGCAACGATTAAGTCAACGATATCACAAAGGTGAGTTTTGTTGATGTTGTTGACTTATGTGCTAATCTGACATATTTGGTCATGGCATGACTGCCAGCTAATCGACGCTAACATGCTACGCTGATCGATGCTAACATGCTATTTACGCTAGCTGTATGTACATTTGAAACTAGATACCCACATTTAATGCGAAACAAACACTTACCAATCGACATGTTTAGGTTGCTCCAGTGTCACAAGATGCGAAAGTCCTGATCGTTTGGTCCGCACATTTTACCGGCGATGCTAATAAGGCAGCCATGCTATGGGCCACTTCATTAGGTACACCCACGCTATGGCCGAATAGCGTCAATAGCTATTCGCTCAATAGCTTCAGTTTCTTCTTCAATTTCGTTTTCGCTATCTGCCTCCATACTGCGACCATCTGTTTCAATACATGCGTAATCTGTTGAATCGCTTAAGCCGCTGAAATCAGAGTCTGAATCCGAGCTAATGTCGCTATATCTTGCTGTGGTAATCGCCATGTTGTTTGTATTGGCAGCCCTGTATGACGTCACAGGGAAATGGATAGTGGTTTCGAAGATAGCGAAAATAAGGCACTTTAAAGCTTTATTTAGGGATATTTTCCGGGACCGGTAAACTTTTGAAAAAAACTTCAAAAAATACAACAAGCCACTGGGAACTGATTTTTATTGTTTTTAACCCTTTTGAAATTGTGATATTGTTCCCCTTTAAAATAAACTAAAAATGAGAAAATAAACTAAAAATGACAGCTGCAAAAAGCGAATAAATTGGGGATTAAACAGGAAAAGTCGCCGAGAGTGTATGCCAGTTTTTGGAGATTTTTTTCAAAAGGACCTCAGTCAGACTAAGGCACTCGTAATCAGAATAAATAGTTCTTCAATGTTTTACATTTTCACACCTTGCACTATTTTGTTACACTTTAAGCATTCCTGACATTTTCCTTACTTTTGCACCCTAATTTTAAGAGGTTCAATGTGATTTTAGACTTTTGTTTACATTGTTTGACTGTTTTGTGTTGACATTTCCTTTCTGATTTGATAGCTGCAGGGGATTATAATCAGAGGACGGTTGCTTTTGAAATAAAAATGTTTACATTTATTATATATGTCTTTTGGTCCTTGTATTCGACAGGTCATAAAAAATATCAATATTTATCAATTTTGCCTGATATAGAAGACATATACTGATACAGTTTTCAATCATAACCCCCAGCCCAAAGGCAGAGCAGAGCCTTGTGGGATAGACCGAGGCACTAATGAAGCTTCCATCCTCACATCATCTGCAGGTAATTGACATGCAGCAGAGTATCCAGTGTTTCTCTGTCCAATCTGTCTTGTACACGCAGGCCTGAGGTTGTTACAGTAAGGAGATGTCAGCCTCCTACCGCCATCGCCCAACTCTATTCATAGCTGATTAATTGTGCCATTAGTCTTTGTGCCGGAGGTAATGAATAGCCGGTATTAAGGCTTAATGAGGAAGGTTACTTCAAATCTGCATAATATATCTGGGCCACCAATACATATTACAGTAGTGGAAAAAAAAAAGACATGCAGAGTACAGCATTTGTCTTAATATTCAACTGACAAATGTACTGTATGTGGAATAGAGGGCCTATTCTCTATTCTAATTAGTTGCATAGTGGAACAGTGACCGGAAGCAACTGTGGGAGTTAGATGCCTTGCTGAAAGGTATCGGAATTGTGGTTGCCTCTGGCAGGGGCTCTCAACCTTTTTGACCTCGGGGGTCCAACTTTTCCACAACTCCAATATTAACACAAAATCATTAATCTTACTCTTTATTTTGATAGTATTCAATACTTATATCTAACCTACTTACAGTTTACAGCTTTGTCAAAAGATATGAAGCCAGATTATCATGTATTTAACCTAAGGCTTAGGTCAGGCTGATTAAGAAAATAAGTACTAACCAAAATATACCGCATAAATAACATATATAACTGATAAAAAATAGTTTTTTTACATACAGTTACGATAGTTCAAATGAATATACAAAATGGAATAAAATTAACTATCAATAAAACTAAAGTTCGAATGAAAATACAGTTTCATCATTTTTGTCAACAAATAAATGTACAGGGTTAGTATGAATACACAAAATTGAACATAATTATTGTTCAAATGAAACTACAGTTTCACAATTTTAGTCATATTTTTTGCGTTTAAAAAAATGTCTGAATGACTTTATCTCCAGACTTCTTCTGTTTGTTTGATATTGTCATTACTGCCACAAATAACTGATAACAAATACATGAACATGCAGTTATGATGGCTAAACTAAATACACAAAATTTAACAAAACTAAGGTTGAAATGAAAATACAGCTTCACCATTTTAGTCATATTTTCTGCGCTTAAAGAAATTTCTCTATGACTTTAGCCCCAGACTTCTTCTGTTTGTTTGATATTGTCATTACTGCCACACATAAGTGATAACAAATATATTTACATGCAGTTATGATGGCTAAAATGAATACACAACATTGAACAAAATTAATGTTCGAATGAAACTACAGTTTCACTATTTTAGTCATATTTTTTGCGTTTAAAAAAATGTCTGAATGACTTTATCTCCAGACTTCTTCTGTTTGTTTGAGATTGTCATTACTGCCACAAATAACTGATAACAAATACATGAACATGCAGTTATGATAGCTAAACTGAATACACAAAATTTAACAAAACTAAGGTTGAAATGAAAATACAGCTTCACCATTTTAGTCATATTTTCTGCCCTTAAAGAACTTTCTCTATGACTTTAGCCCCAGACTTCTTCTGTTTGTTTGGTATTGTCATTACTGCCACACATAAGTGATAACAAATATATTTACATGCAGTTATGATGGCTAAAATGAATACACAACATTGAACAAAATTAATGTTCAAATGAAACTACAGCTTCACATGTTTAGTCATATTTTTTGCGGTTAAAAAACAACGTCTCTATGACTTTATCTTCAGACTTCTATTCTTTGTTTGATATTGTCATTACTGCCACAAATAACTGGTAACAAATACATTTACATGCAGTTATGATGGCTAAAATTAACACACAAAATTGAACAAAATGAACGTCCGAATAAAACTACAGCTTCACCATTTTAGTCATATTTCTGCGCTTAAATAAACTTCACTATGACTTTAGCTCTAGACTTCTTCCTTTTGTTTGATATTGTCAATACTGCCACAAATAACTGCTAACAAATACATTTACATGCAGTTATAATTACTAAAATGAATACACAAAATTGAACAAAATGAACGTTCAAATGAAAATGCAGCTTCACCATTTTAGTCATATTTTCTGCGCTTAAAGACATTTCTCTATGACTTTAGCCCCAGACTACTTCTGTTTGTTTGATATTGTCATTACTGCCACAAATAACTGATAACAAATACATTTACGTTCAGTTATTATGGCTAAAATGAATACACAAAATTGAACAAAAACAACGTTCAAATAAAACTACAGCTTCACAATTTTAGTCATATTGTTTGCGGTTAAAAAAAAACGTCTCTATGACTTTATCTCCAGACTTCTTCTGTTTGTTTGATATTGTCATTACTGCCACAAATAACTGATAACACATAAATGTACATGCAGTTGTGATGGTTAATATGAATACACAAAATTGAACAAAATGAACGTTCAATGCGATGAGCTAGCGACTTGTCCAGGGTGTACACCGCCTTACGCCCGATTGTAGCTGAGATAGGCACCAGCGCCCCCCGCGACACCAAAGGGGACAAGCGGTAGAAAATGGATGGATGGATGGAACGTTCAAATGAAAATACACCTTCAACATTTTAGTCATATTTTTTGCGCTTAAAGAAACTTTTCTATGACTTAAGCGCCAGTTTTTTTTTTGTTTGTTTGATGTCGTCATTACTGCCACAAGTGGTGGAAAAGTGTATTACAACTGAGTACCGCTGCAGCCGAAAAATAGATATTTTTGGCTGCCTTCTAGAGGGCGGTAAAAAACTCTTGGTCAAAGGCGGCGTTCTTCACAGCTGCCGCCGTAAGCTGAAAAGGGCTCTCCTAAATTTGGAAGGCACCTGTTTGCCCAAACTCTGCCGAGATATATTGTAATGGCTTTGTAAGAGCTGCAAGGGCCTCCTGTCTATAGCTGATAGTAAAAAAAAAACTGTAGTAAAATAAAGAGAAAGACAGCCCCAGATAGCATCCAGACACAATCAAGCTCTTCTCAACTTTTAAATTGTGTTTCTAACTGCGTGCACTCGGCTGTTTCTCCCAGGAGGTGTGACCCCTGACGCTTAACTTTAAGTAGTTCATCAAATGGTCTCAGTGCCCAGATAAGGCTAAAGCACTCCACTAAAAGAAGGCATTCGTATCTGCCAGGAGCACAAACAGCACCAGGACCACTGAGGAAATGCAGCCAGGTTCTCGAAAAAAAAAAAAAGAAAAAAAAAAAGATATATCCTCAGGATAATCCGTCATTTGTAATTGTCTTTGGTAATGGGTAGTACATCGGAAACAGCTCCAGCACGACGCTAATGGTCCATTACGGAGTCATTTACTTTGATTTGGCGCAAAAAGAATGAACAATGTAGTCAAAAGCACGGCGTGCGGCTTTTAGAGAAAACATGCACACTGGCGGACCGCTTGGTTGCATGCTTGTGCTTCAAGGAACTAATCAGGTGGAAGAATTAAGTTCCCTCCGTGCAAAGATAAAAATGATGAGGTTTCAATTCAGCGTGAGGGTACAACAAAAACCAGTAATTGCTTTAATGGTTCTGAGGTAAATGTTGCGGAAAATTATTGGCAGCTGAGAGCAACTTCTGACGACTACGGGCTTTTTTCGCCCCCCCCACCCCGCTCGCCCCAACGGCTCACTTTAACAACTGGCGAGACGGGATAGCAAGACAAGTCAGGACATCCAAGTGAACCACAAACAGGAAAGCAATTTCTTTTTTTTTTTTTTAAGTAAGACCTTAAAAGACAAATGAAGCAAAACTTTTTGGTTCTTTGTGGTTCTGAAGGAAATTTGCACGCCTTTATCATGAGCTTAACTAAAATGAATTGCTTTCCTCGTCACCAAGTTAAAGGGGAACATTATCACCAAACCTATGCAAGCGTCAATATATACCTTGATGTTGAAGAAAAAAGAACATGTATTTTTTTTAACCAATTTCCGAACTCTAAATGGGTGAATTTTAGCAAATTAAACGCCTTTCTGTTTATCGGTCTTTTAGCGATGACGTCAGAACGTGACGTCACCGATGTAACACACCCACCATTTTAATTTTCACATTACAAACACCGGGTCTCAGCTCTGTTATTTTCCGTTTTTTCGACTATTGTTTGAAACCTTGGAGACATCATGCCTCGTCGGTGTGTTGTCGGAGGGTGTAACAACACTAACAGGGAGGGATTCAAGTTGCGCCACTGGCAAGAAATCTGCCGCCAGACCCTCGTTGAATTTGCCAGAGTGTCTGCCGGCGATGCTAAGGCAGACATGGCACAGAGATGTATGGATAACCTGCAGATGCATTTGCAACGATTAAGTCAACGAAATCACAAAGGTGAGTTTTGTTATTGTTGTTGACTTATGTGCTAATCAGACATATTTGGTCACAGCATGAATGCCAGCTAATCGATGCTAACATGCTACGCTAATCGATGCTAACATGCTATTTACGCTAGCTGTATGTACATTTGAAACTAGATACCAACATTTAATGCGAAACAAACACTTACCAATCGACAGATTTAAGTTGCTCCAGTGTCTCAAGATGCGAAAGTCCTGATGGTTTGGTCCACACATTTTACCGGCGATGCTACTAAGGCAGCCATGCTATGGGCCACTTCATTAGGTACACCCATGCTATGGCCGAATAGCGTCAATAGCTATTCGCTCAATAGCTTCAATTTCGTTTTCGCGATCTGCCTCCATACTCCGACCATCTGTTTCAATACATGCGTTATCTGTTGAATCGTTTAAGCCGCAGAAATCCGAGTCTGAATCCGAGCTAATGTCGCTATATCTTGCTGTGGTAACCGCCATGTTGTTTGTATTGGCAGCCCTGTATGACGTCACAGGGAAATGGACGGGTGGATATAGCCATGGTGAAAATCAGGCACTTTGAAGCAGTTTTCGGGATATTCCGGGAGGTGTACATTTTTTTTTAAAAACTTCGAAAAATAAAACAAGTCACTGGGAACTGATTTTTATTGTTGTTAACCCTTTTGAAATTGTGATAATGTTCCCCTTTAAGTTAAAGGGGAACATTATCACCAGACCTATGTAAGCGTCAATATATACCTTGATGTTGCAGAAAAAAGACCATATGTTTTTTTAACCGATTTCCGAACTCTAAAAGGGTGAATTTGGCGATTGAAACGCCTTTCAATTGTTCGCTGTCGGAGCAATGACCTTTCACCCGTGACGTCCCAACGGGAAGCAATCCGCCATTTTCTCAAACACATTACACACCAAGTAAAATCAGCTCTGTTATTTTCCGTTTTTTCGACTGTTTCCCGAACCTTGGAGACATTATGCCTCGTCAGTGTGTTGTCGGAGGGTGTAGCAACACCAGTTGACTTATGTGGAGTGTGCTAATCAGACATATTTGCTCACGGCATGACTGGAAGCTAATCGATGCTAACATGCTATCTAGGCTAGCTGTATCAATCAATCAATCAATCAATCAATGTTTATTTACATAGCCCTAAATCACAAATGTCTCAAAGGACTGTACAAACCACTACGACATCCTCGGAAAAACCCACATAAGGGCAAGGAAAACTCACACCCAGTGGGTACATATTGCATCACTATGCCTCATTTGTAGCTATATTTGCATCCAGCCTTTCCCTCCACCCACATTTAATGCCAAACAAACACAAACCAATCGACGGATTCAAGTTGCACTAGTGGTCAAAAGATGCAAAAGTCCCTTGTTTGTTCTGCACACCTTACCGACGATAGCGATGCTACGACAGAGATGGCACAGAGATGTGTGGATATCTTGCGATACTCAAAGCAGATGCATTTCCAACGATAAAGTCAACGAAATCACAAAGGTGAGTTTTGTTGATGTTATTGACTTATGTGCTAATTAGACATATTTGCTCACGGCATGACTGCAAGCTAATCAATGCTAACAGGCTATTTAGGCTAGCTGTATGTACATATTGCATCAATATGCTTCATTTGTAGCTATATTTGCATCCAGCCTTTCCCTCCACCCACATTTAATGCCAAACAAACACATACCAATCGTTGGTTAGAAGGCAATCGCCAAATTCGTCCTTGCTTCCTCCCGTGCCGCTCTCTGTCGTGATATGGCTCAATAGCTTCATTTTATTCTTCAATTTCGTTTTCGCTATCTGCCTCCACACTCCAACCATCCGTTTCAATACATGCGTAATCTGTTGAATCGCTTGCGCCGCTGAAATCCGAGTCTGAATCCGAACAACTATGCTATACCTTTCTTTGCTATCTGCCATGTTTTTTTCTGTTGGCTTCACGCAGTGGCACAGACAGGACAATAGACGGGTGGATATAGCGACGGTTAAAATAAGGCACTTTGATGCCGTTTTTCGGGATATTGCGCGATGGGTAAAATTTGTATATGTATGTATATATTTATATATACACACATATATGTATATACACATATTCATACATATATATATAAAATGTATGCATGCTTTGGAGCCCTTGCCTCGAAAGAAAACAATGTTTGCCTTGGTTCCCTTCTAACTTGCCTTGGTGCCCTAAAATATGAGCCCTAATTTAAGGCAACACTTGCTTTGACCTTAATAAGTTAACATTCGAGGCCTGTTGCTGCAAATGAATATTGGCTCCAAATATCGGCCTCTTTGACTACTATGAATCGACACCTGTTGTTGTTGACTTTGGACTAGCGATTGCACAATACATCAAGGCCGCGGAACAGAGACACACTACGGGCTTACACACACATCCACAAGAATATACGCCACACATACAGACCCCACCACCCCCCAACCCAACGCCCTCGACGCAGATCCCATAGTGGTGATGAATGGATGGTCAGCGCTTAAGAGCTGCGGCCTACCATAATGACCACAAACTCCCTTCCCTCTGTTGCTAGATATCTCCAGATGTATGTTGTAATATATATATATGTGCTTTGCTATGGAGGTTTTTTTCCCACTCCAGACTGGGCTCCTCTAGATTGTATTTTTTTACTCATCCTTCCTCAGCGTTTACCTTTTTCGGGGCGCCTTATGGTGACCCATTAGCGTTCTTGTTCTGTAACCCTATACAATGTTTGTTTGTCTAATCTTGAACAGGTTTGTGCTGAAAACAAAGTTTTGTTGTACTTGTGCAATAACAATAAAGACCTATCCTATCCTATCCTATTGGTGCCGGCCCAGAAAAAAACATAACAGTCGATCTCTCATCAGAACCATTATAAAATACCCCCGTTGCTACAATACTACAGAAGATTAAAAAAACAACATTTTTTTTAGTTCGTTTTGGTTTTGAATTCGACCATGTCGATGTCGAGGTTAGCGGGTTCCACTGTACCACTTACAACACAGTACAGTACAGCACTACTTTGAAAGCCCCCCGTGGTGGTGCAGACATAGTGAAACCCCGCTTATAAATCAACACATGCAGGAAGGGACTGTATTGGTTTCCGTGAAGGTCTATTTTTCAACAGCTGCCTGAAATCCTGTTATTCACAGCTTCTTTTTCAACGTAACTCCAGAGAAATAATTCAAAGACAAGTCTATTTACTGTACATTAGACTACCAGGAACATACTCTAGGGCAGGGGTCACCAACCTTTTTGAAACCAAGAGCTACTTCTTGGGTACTGATTAATGCGAAGGGCTACCAGTTTGATACACACTTAAATAAATGGCCAGAAATAGCCAATTTGCTCAATTTACCTTTAATAAATAAATAAATATATATAAAAAATGTGTATTTCTGTCTGTCATTCCGTCGTACATTTTTTTTCGTTTCACGGAAGGTTTTTTGTAGAGAATAAATGATGAAAAAAACACCTAATCGAAAGGTTTAAAAGAGGAGAAAACACACAAAAAAAATGAAAATACCATTTTGAAACATAGTTTATCTTCAATTTCGACTCTTTAAAATTCAAAATTCAACCGAAAAAAATGAAGAGAAAAACTAACTAATTGGAATCTTTTTGAAAAAATTTAAAAAATAATTTATGGAACATTATTAGTAATTTTTCCTGATTAAGATTAATTTTAGAATTTTGATGACATGTTTTAAATAGGTTAAAATCCAATCTGCACTTAGTTAGAATATATAACAAATTGGACCAAGTTGTATTTCTAAAAAAGACAAATCATTATTTCTTCTAGATTTTCCAGAACAAATTTTTTAAAAGAAATTCAAAAGACTTGGATGTAAAGATTTAAATTTGATTCTATTTTCTAGATTTGCCAGATTTTTTTTTTTTAATTTTAATCATAGTAAAATTGAAGAAATATTTCACAAATATTCTTTGTCGAAAAAACAGAAGCTAAAATGAAGAATTAAATTAAAATGTATTTATTATTCTTTACAATAATAATAAAATTAAAAAAATACTTGAACATTGATTTAAATTGTCAGGAAAGAAAAGGAAGGAATTTAAAAGGTAAAAATGAATATGTGTTTAATACAATCATTTTTAAGGTTGTATTTTTTCTCTAAAATTGTCTTTCTGAAAGTTATAAGAAGCAAAGTAAAAAAATAAATAAATGAATTTATTTAAACAAGTGAAGACCAAGTCTTTAAAATATTTTCTTGGATTTTCAAATTCTATTTGAGTTTTCTCTCTCTTAGAATTAAAAATGTTTAGCAAAGCGAGACCAGCTTGCTAGTAAATAAAAAAAAATAAAAAAATAGAGGCAGCTCACTGGTAAGTGCTGCTATTTGAGCTATTTTTAGAACAGGCCAGCGGGCTACTCTTTTGGTCCTTACGGGCTACCTGGTGCCCGCGGGCACCGCGTTGGTGACCCATGCTCTAGGGCAGGGGTGTCAAACTCAAATACAGAGTGGGCCAAAATTTTAAACTGAACGAAGCCGCGGGCCGAGGTTGAACAAATTAGTCCTTTAATAGGGACCCGAACAAGTTTTGCATTGAATATTGACCAAGCAAGGCTTATACAACTTTATAGTGACATGCAAAATCGAGTTTTAAATAATAATAATTAAAAAATATCAATGGCATATCAAATAAAATAAAAATACAAAATGAATGCCTCTTTTCGGCGGTGTGTTTAAGTTGGGGCGGGGTTTGGTGGTAGCGGGGATGTATATTGTAGCATCCCGGAAGAGTTAGTGATGCAAGGGGTTCTGGGTATTTGTTCGGTTGTGTTTATGTTGTGTTTATGTTGTGTTACGGTGCGGATGTTCTCCCGAAATGTGAAGTGAAGTGAATTATATTTATATAGTGCTTTTCTCTAGTGACTCAAAGCGCTTTACATAGTGAAACCCAATATCTAAGTTACATTTAAACCAGTGTGGGTGGCACTGGGAGCAGGTGGGTAAAGTGTCTTGCCCAAGGACACAACGGCAGTGACTAGGATGGCAGAAGCGGGAATTGAACCTGCAACCCTCAAGTTGCTGGCACGGCCACTCTACCAACCGAGCTAAACCGCCCCAAATGTGTTTGTCATTCTTGTTTGCTGTGGGTTCACAGTGTGGCGTATATTTGTAACAGTGTTAAAGTTGTTTATAAGGCTACCCTCAGTGAAACATGTATGGCTGTTGACCAAGTATGCCTTGTATACACTTGTGTGTGTGTATGAGCCGTATATATTGTGTGAGTGGGCCGGCACACTGTTTGTATGGAGGAAAAGCGGACGTGGCGACATGTAGAGAACGCCAAAGGCAGTGCTTTTACGGCCCACCCCCAATATTATTGTCCGGGTGGAAATGGGAGAAATTCGGGAGGGGCACTGAACTTCGGGAGTCTCCCGGGAAAATCGGGAGGGTTGACGAGTATGAGTATTAGTGGTGAATGCGGTGTTACAGCGGCGGGCCAGCTCTAATGTTAAGGGCCAAATGAAATTAAACGGCGGGCCAAATTTGCCCCGCGGGCCAGAGTTTGACACCCATGCTCTAGGGTAATATGGTTTCCATAAAACGTGACAACTAATATCCTACAAAGCTAAACAAAGGGGGATGTGTGGAGCGCCATCATATTTCTATACAGGCTGGAAAAAAAACAAAACCCCGGAGGTACCGAAGAGGAGCAGAGGGGGGTAAAAAAAAACATGGCTGGATTTGAAAGTGATGACTGTAATTGAAAGTAGATGATGCATTCATAATTAATCATGTATACACACAGCATCCCTCCACATGTGCACAGCCATGGTCTACGGACCACCGATGAGTCAGTGTGGGTGTTTTGGCTTATAAGAATGCAGTCTCACACGCGCATCCGAAAACATGCAATATCATGCCGGCCCTGGCAGGGCATGTAAATGAAGATGCATAAATATGGTAAACAATGTAAACGCCACAGGCAGACTGCGAGAGGAAAGCGAAGCCTCTCGGGCTCGTCTTTCAAGCACATCAAAACATCCAATGATGCCGCACATCTCCCGAGATGCCCGGGAACACACTTCTACTCAGCTTTCATTGGCGTTAGTACCTTGAAGCAAATACCACCAGACGTTTCCAGGGAAGCAGTGCAATGGAGCGACTAATTTCCTCCTATGACTGCCAAGGTAACATGTTTATCTGCGTCCTTTGTTTATTTGCCTGCGTGCAACTAAGTAGTTCTTCTTGGGAATACTTTCTAGAGCAGGGGTCACCAACATGGCACCAGGTAAGGACCAGATGAGTCGCCCTCTGGCCTGTTCTAAAAATAGCTCAAATAGCAGCACTTACCAGTGAGCTGCCTCTATTTTTTAAATTGTATTTATTTACTAGCAAGCTGGTCTCGCTTTGCTCGACATTTTTAATTCTAAGAGAGACAAAACTCAAATAGAATTTCAAAATCCAAGAAAATATTTTAAAGACTTGGTCTTCACTTGTTTAAATAAATTCCTTTTTTTTTTTTTTTACTTTGCTTCTTATAACTTTCAGAAAGACAATTTTAGAGAAAAACACAACCTTAAAAATTATTTTAGGATTTTTAAACACATATACATTTTTAACTTTTAAATTCCTTCCTCTTCTTTCATGACAATTTAAATCAATGTTCAAGTATTTTTTTTATTGTAAAGAATAATAAATACATTTTAATTTAATTCTTCATTTTATCTTCTGTTTTTTCGACAAAGAATATTTGTGAAATATTTCTTCAAACTTATTATGATTAAAATAAAATAAAAATATTCTGGCAAATGTACTAAATCTGTAGAATAAAATTTAAGTCTTATTTCAAAGTCTTTTGAATTTCTTTTAACATTTTTGTTCTGGAAAATCTAGAAGAAATAATGATTTGTCTTTGTTAGGAATATATCTTGGTCCTATTTGTTATATACTCTAACAAAGTGCAGATTGGATTTTAACCTATTTAAAACATGTCATCAAAATTCTAAAATCAATCTTAATCAGGAAAAATTACCAATGATGTTCCATAAATTATTTTTTAAATTTTTTCAAAAAGATTCGAATTAGCTAGTTTTTCTCTTTTTTTCGGTTGAATTTTGAATTTTAAAGAGTCGAAATTGAAGATAAACTATGTTTGAAAATTGAATTTGAATTTTTTTCGTGTTTTCTCCTCTTTTAAAACCGTTCAATTAAGTTTTTTTTAATCATTTATTCTCTACAAAAAACCTTCCGTAAAAGGAAAAAAAATGTACGACGGAATATATATATATATATAGATTTATTTATTAAAGGAAAATTTAGCAAATTGGCTATATTTGGCAATTTATTTAAGTGTGTATCAAACTGGTAGCCCTTCGCATTAATCAGTACCCAAGAAATAGCTCTTGGTTTCAAAAAGGTCGGTGACCCCTGCTCTATACTTTGACATCAACAAGTTAATGAAACAAAGAAATATGAGTTGAGTCAAAATTAACAAGACCCTATCCTACATTCTTCTTTTAGCTAACTTTTTTAAAGTGTATGTACAAACATTAAAACCAGTGAAGTTGGCACGTCGTGTAAATCGTAAATTAAAAATTTTCATTTGAAAAGTCACCCGCCAGAGAATAAGGAGTACTTAAAACTCCGAATGTCAACATCTCTGTTCGGTGCCACACCAACAAAATGCCCAAGCAACTATTTCCAAATCAACACCGTATCAAACAAATAGTCAACAACAGAAGGAGATAAAGTCCGCAGGAACCTACCAAATAGCAAAGGACATACACTATTTGATTTCCTATTATGCAGCTCATTTTTATTTGACAGTTATTGAAATCATGCACAAAAGTACACTTTATTAGTTTTAAACTATTGTAGAGGCGTTTTGTACAAAAAGTGCACTTTAATTTAGTGTTGTTTTGATATGTCATCTTAGTGACATCATGCACAAAAGTGCACTAATAGCCTGTTTTAAAATGTCTCTGACAATCTTGCACTTTCTGTTTTGGAAATGACATGAATGTTTGTGCCACTGCTTAATAACTGTTTCATAAATACAGTTTTGGTCAATTGACTTCGTAGTGATTTCCCTTTTCTGCATGAAAATTTAAAATGAGAATATTATAATGCAGTATGAACAAGAATGTTTTAATGTAGACACATATAATCATCATACTGCTGTGATTATATGCATCAAGTGTTCATTCAAGGCTGAGGCAATATATCGAGATATACATCGTGTATCGCGACATGGCCTAAAAATATCGAGATATTAATAGAAGGCCATATCGCCCAGCCCTAGTGCCAGTCATAAAAAAACAAAGCTGAAATAGAAAATTATGCATACCGAAATATTAAATGCAGATGAGCAATTTTTTCTTTTTTTTTTTTAATATGAGTTGTGGATACCTACGGTCTGGCAAAAAAAAGCGAATTTAATTTTCTTATGGGTTGGAATAAGCTGTGAAAATAAATGTTCCAAAAATGAGTAGTGCCATGTTGTAAAAGTAGCTCTCAGAGAAGAAAAAAAAGGTTGGATACCCCTCTTCTAGATCAGTGGTTCTCAAATGGGGGTACGCGTACCCCTGGGGGTACTTGAAGGTATGCCAAGGGGTACGTGGGATTTTTTAAAAATAGTCTAAAAATAGCAACAATTAAAAAATCCTTTATAAATATATTTATTGAATAATACTTCAACAAAATATGAATTTAAGTTCATAAACTGAAAAGAAATGCAAAAATGCAATATTCAGTGTTGACAGCTAGATTTTTTGTGGACATGTTCCATAAATATTGATGTTAAAGATTTCTTTTTTTGTGAAGAAATGTTTAGAATGAAGTTGATGAATCCAGATGGATCTCTATTACAATCCACAAAGAGGGCACTTTAAGTTGATGATTACTTTTATGTGTAGAAATCTTTATTTCTAATTGAATCACTTGTTTATTTTTCAACAAGTTTTTAGTTCTTTTTTTCCAAATAGTTCAAGAAACGACCACTACAAATGAGCAATATTTTGCAATTATACAATTTAATGAATCAGAAACTGATGACATAATGCTGTATTTTACTTCTTTATCTCTTTTTTTCCAACCAAAAATGATTTGCTCTGATTAGGGTGGACTTGAATTTCCAAAATGTTCACAGTGAAAAAAGGTTGAGAATAACTGAACTCGATCACTCAGTTGGCAAATGTTTAGACTTCAGTGGTGCCTGTGATTATTTTTTTATTTTGGTGTGTTTATAAGCCTGTAAGATTCCGTGTATAAAGTTAGTGTGGCTGAGCAACCACAAAATGGGCTGAAACGGTTAAATTAAACGTGTACAGAAATGTGGGCAGCCCGCTAACAAACGCTCCATCTAATCTGCCTCGCACCAATAAAGTGGCCTTGGTGAGATCTAGTGAGAGCTGGTAATTTACCTTCCACCAGCAGAGCGGCGGGGCGTTCACAGTCCACCTTTGCCCGACAGTCCACTTTTAGCCTATGGAAAGTGGGAGGTACCGTGCAGGAAAGGGCTGGGTGCGAACAGGAAAAATAAAAGCTCGCAGGGGTCAGCATCCCGCAGCTAAGGGAAGGGCGTGAAAGGAAAGTGGTGTTTTTAAGTCAAACACTACTTTTAATTACCACACCCAGAGGACCGAGTGAGCAAAAATGTCAGCTTGGCGTGCTGGAGATCAGTGTGGTATGGTAATAAGGACAGGTGTTCCACCAGAGAGGAAAGAAGCAGGGCGCATTCAGGCGTGTGCTACCAAGCATAAACTGTTGTTTACAACAAAACTGACCTTCAAAAAAACCAGCACTGACGTGGGCACCCAAGGCTATTTGAGTCCCGTTTTAATTTTTTCTCCTTCCGAAGGCAAAACAACAGCAAAATTGGCACCCGTAACATTTCAGTTAGCACTGAACTGACAGGCTGTTTATGAATGAAGCGAAGCTCTTCTCCATGCATGAATAAACACAGCACATTGAAATGTCCGCCTGGGAAAACGAGCTCACTGCAAAAAGTCGGTGTTCAAAAACGAGAACAAAAAAAAATGCAAAAATGAGGGGTATTTTATTTGAATTAAGCAAAGTTATCTGCCAATAGAACAAGAACATTTGGCTTGTCAAGACTTTCCAAAACAAGTAAAATTAGCTTACCTCAATGAACCCCAAAATACCTTAAAATAAGTATATAGTTTTCTTGGTAGAAAAAAAATGAGACCTTTTTGCTCAAAATGTTGAAAAATATTCTTAATCAATCAATCAATCAATGTTTAGTTATATAGCCCCAAATCACAAATGTCTCAAAGGACTGCACAAATCATTACGACTACAACATCCTCGGAAGAACCCACAAAAGGGCAAGGAAAACTCACACCCAGTGGGCAGGGAGAATTCACATCCAGTGGGACGCCAGTGACAATGCTGACTATGAGAAACCTTGGAGAGGACCTCAGATGTGGGCAACCCCCCCCCCCCCCCCTCTAGGGGACCGAAAGCAATGGATGTCGAGCGGGTCTAACATGATACTGTGAAAGTTCAATCCATAGTGGCTCCAACACAGCCGCGAGAGTTCAGTTCAAGCGGATCCAAGACAGCAGCGAGAGTCCCGTCCACATTAAATCGTGAAAACAGCTGGGAAAATCATTGGTGCACCACTCCCATCTCTTCAGGACTTATACACCACCCGCCTCACCCGCAAAGCACAATCGTGAGTGACGCAAGCCACCCCGCACACAACCTGTTCAGCCTCCTTCCCTCTGGAAGAAGATACAAGAGCCTCCGCTCTCGCACCACCAGACTCACCAACAGCTTTCACCACCAGGCTGTTAGGCTGTTAGCCCACCTCCAAAGACATGCACCTGGGGATAGGTTGATTGGCAACACTAAATTGGCCCTAGTGTGTGAATGTTGTCTGTCTATGTGTGTTGGCCCTGTGAGGAGGTGGCGACTTGTCCAGGTTGTACCCTGCCTTCCGCCCGAATGCAGCTGAGATAGGTTCCAGCAACCTCCCCCCGCGATCCCGAAATGGACAAGCGTTAGAAAATGGATGGATGAATGGAAAATACTTACAGTATGAACACTTTGAGGGCCGCGACAAAAGGGAAGAGTGACACATTCAACTAAATGGCAAAGACTACTTCATGGCTAAGACGACACACTACTGCCATCTAATGTCTTGGAATTGCAACTGCAAGCAAAGTGTACCATATAATACAGTACAGTACTAGCAAATGAGACACAGAAGTGTAAGAAAACAAGATAACAACTGGACAGCATAGCTCAAAAATGTATTTATATGTGACATAAATATTATGAATTATAAATTCAACTAAGACCAGTTAATTACTCATTGTAAACAAATGATAATAAAAAAAAAACTAGCTAGCTGTTAAGGAGTTATTTTTCAGTTATTGACACTCTTTTTTGCATATGAAAAACTAACTGTAAAGAATGTTTTAATTTATGTTATGTGTTTTCATTTTGAATGTATTGTTTCTATATCTGTACTTCTGATTGTTTTTAACCAACATTATTTTATTTTTAAGATGTTCGCAATAAACAACTACTACTCCTAATGTTAAATTGAAAAAATATATATTTTCAAACAATTAGCGTTTATTAACACATTTGAACACACGACAAATTGGTACGGTTGAGTTACGATAATAACCGGGAATTGGTATCGTATCGATTCCAATGTTAAAGGTACCCCACCCTAAATGCTACTGTCAAATGTAACAACACGATCAGGGACGGATTCAAGTTGATTAACGTTGAATGTGCATCGATTAGCACGGTATGCTAATCTATGCTAACATGCTATTTAGGCTAGCTGTGTACATATTGCAGCATTATGCCTCATTTGTAGCTATATATACATCTAGCCTTTCCCTCCATCCACATTTAATGCCAAACAAACACTTAGTAATCGACAGATTTAAGTTGCTCCAGTGTCAAGAGATGCGAAAGTGCCTCGTTTGGTTTTTACCGGTGATGCTACGACAGAGATGGCACAGAGATGGCAAGAATGTGTGGATATCCTGCGACACTCAAAGCAGATGCATTTCCAACGATAAAGTCAACGAAATCACAAAGGTGAGTTTTGTTGATGTTATTGACTTATGTGCTAATCAGACATATTTGGTCACGGCATGATTGCCAGCTAATCGATGCTAACATGCTATTTAGGCTAGCTGTATGTACATTTGAAACTATATTTACATCAAGCGTTTCCTTCCACCCACATTTAATGCGAAACAAACACTTACCAATCGACGGGTTTAAGTTGATCCAGTGTCAATGCGAAAGTCCTGATCGGTTGGTCTGTACATTTTACCGGCGATGCTAACGCAGACATGCATGGCCGAATAGCGTCAATTGCTATTCGCTCAATAGCTTCAGTTTCTTCTTCAATTTCGTTTTCGCTATCTGCCCCCATACTCCAACCATCTGTTTCAATACATGCGTAATCTGTTGAATCGCTTAAAGGGAAACATTATCACAATTTCAGAAGGGTTAAAACCAATAAAAATCAGTTCAGAGTTGCTTATTTTATTTTTCTAAATTTTTTTCAAAATTTGATCCGTCCCGGAATATCCCGAAAAAAAGCTTTAAAGTGCTTGATTTTCGCTATTTGTTTAAGCCACTCTCCATTTCCCTGTGACGTCACGTAGCGATTCCAATACAAACAACATGGCGAATAGCACAGCAGGATATAGCGACATTAGCTCGGATTCAGAGTCGGATTTCAGCGGCTTAAGCGATTCAACAGATTACACATGTATTGAAACAGATGGTTGGAGTATGGAGGCAGATAGCGAAAACGAAATTGAAGAAGAAACTGAAGCTATTGAGCAAATAGCTATTGACGCTATTCACCCATCTATGTGTTAGCATCGCCAGTAAAATGTGCATACCAACCGATAAGGACTTTCGCATTCACACTGGATCAACTTAAATCCGTCGATTGGTAAGTACTTGTTTCGCATTAAATGTGGGTGGAAGGAAACGCTGGATGTAAATATAGTTTCAAATGTACATACAGGTAGCCTAAATAGCATGTTAGCATCAATTAGCTGGCAGTCATGCCGCGACCAAATATGTCTGATTAGCACATAAGTCAAAAACATCAACAACACTCACCTTTGTGATTTTGTTGACTTTATCGTTGGGAATGCATCTGCTTTGAGTGTCGCAGGATATCCAGACATTTTTGCCATCTCTGTGCCATTTCTGTCGTAGCATCGCCGGTAAAAACCAAACGGGGGACTTTTGCATTTCTTGACACTGGAGCAACTTAAATTCGTCGATTGCTAAGTGTTTGTTTGGCATTAAATGTGGGTGGAGGGAAAGGCTAGATGTAAATATAGCTACAAATGAGGCATAATGCTGCAATATGTACACACAGCTAGCCTAAATAGAATGTTAGCATCGATTAGCATGCTGTGCTAATCGATGCACATTCTACGTAACTCAACTTGAATCCCTCCCTGTTAGTGTTGTTACACCCTCCGACAACACACCAACGAGGCATGATGTCTCCACGTACCGGAAAACAGTCGAAAAAACGGAAAATAACAGAGCTGATTCGACTCGATGCGTCTGATGTGCAGGGAAAAATGGCGTTGAGTACCAATGTGACGTCACGTCGTCGCTCAGAGAGGCATAAACAGAAAGGCGTTTAATTTGCCAAAATTCACCCGTTTAGAGTTCGGAAATCAGTTAAAAAAAATATGTGGTCTTTTTTCTGCAACATCAAGGTATGTATTGACGCTTACATAGGTCTGGTGATAATGTTCCCCATTAAGCCACTGAAATCCGAGTCTGAATCTGAGCTAATGTCGCTATATCCTGCTGTGCTATTCGCCATTGTTTGTATTGGAATCGCTATGTGACGTCACAGAGAAATGGACAGTGGCTTAAGCAAATAGCGAAAATCAAGCACTTTAAAGCTTTTTTTAGGAATATTCCGGGACGGGTACGATTTTGAAAAAAACTTCAAAAAATAAAATAAGCCACTGGGAACTGATTTTTATTGGTTTTAACCCTTCTGAAATTGTGATAATGTTCCCCTTTAACGCTTCGGTCTTTTTACAAAAATGCTCATTAAACTCCTTTGATTGACCTTTGGAGATTTTCAGCAGTAATACCAGCAGCCGCATGCAAAATTCCCTCCGAAGTCAATTAACTCCTTTTCTGACTTAGCCTAAGCAGAGTGACATGAATGGCTTTTTAAACGTGTAATTAACTCTGGCACATTAAAATATACCCACAGACCAAAGCACTTGCATTAGCATAGTTAAATGCGATCCAATGACAGAGTTGTTTTTTTTATTTGACCTTTCTCATGTCGCTACACGTGGTTTGACTTTCTAATATTTGATAATTTTTTTCCCCTGCTTCACTCAACATTTTGCAGCAGGGAAATCCTTTGACAAGACGTGATGTTGTGTAACTGTGTGTAGAATGCTTCTTCAAACTGAATATATCTAATAACTCTAGTAAGTGATTGTTGATTTACTGCCTCCTCGTCATCCTTCTAAAGAAAACCTATGTTGAATTTTGTCTTCTCTGACTTCTGATCACGAGGAAGCACCTAAATATACATTTGACCTTGGTGTGTGACTTTAAAGGTTTTACTACTTACGTATAAAATACTACACGGTCTAGCTCCATCCTATCTTGCCGATTGTATTGTACCATATGTCCCGGCAAGAAATCTGCGTTCAAAGGACTCCGGCTTATTAGTGATTCCCAAAGCCCAAAAAAAGTCTGCGTGCTATAGAGCTTTTTCATTTCGGGCTCCAGTACTCTGGAATGCCCTCCCGGTAAAAGTTTGAGATGCCACCTCAGTAGAAGCATTTAAGTCTCACCTTAAAACTCATTTGTATACTCTAGCCTTTAAATAGACACCCTTTTTAGACCAGTTGATCTGCCGTTTCTTTTCTTTTTCTCCTATGTCCCACTCTCCCTTGTGGAGGGGGTCCGGTCCGATCCGGTGGCCATGTACTGCTGGCCTGTGTATCGGCTGGGGACATCTCTGCGCTGCTGATCCGCCTCTGCTTGGGATGGTTTCCTGCTGGCTCCGCTGTGAACGGGACTCTCGCTGCTGTGTTGGATCCGCTTTGGACTGGACTCTCGCGACTGTGTTGGATCCATTATGGATTGAACTTTCACAGTATCATGTTAGACCCGCTCGACATCCATTGCTTTCCTCCTCTCCAAGGTTCTCGTAGTCATCATTGTCACAGACGTCCCACTGGGTGTGAGTTTTCCATGCCCTTATGTGGGCCTACCGAGGATGTCGTAGTGGTTTGTGCAGCCCTTTGAGACACCAGTGATTTAGGGCTATATAAGTAAACATTGATTGATTGATTGATTGATAAATATACCAACGTGCAACATGCAGTGACAAAAAGGCTGTTAAATGTAGCTTTAAAAAAAAAAAAAAAATTAGTACTGAATTAATCGGCTTGTGTGCAGGTGAACCTTAATGTTGTGAATCTATCTAATGCAGGGGTGTCCAAACTTTTTCCAACGAGGGCAGCACACTGAAAAATCAAAGCACGCGGGGGCCAAGTTGATAGTATTTCATTTTCAAAACCAATACCATATACCCTTTTTTTTTTTTTTTAATTATTTGGGCTCCCTCAAGTTAGGTCTTAAGGACCCAGTAGGGTTGAATTGAATTGAATTATATTTATATAGCGCTTTTCTCTAGTGACTCAAAGCGCTTTACATAGTGAAACCCAATATCTAAGTCACATTTAAACCAGTGTGGGTGGCACTGGGAGCAGGTGGGTAAAGTGTCTTGCCCAAGGACACAACGGCAGTGACTAGGATGGCAGAAGCGGGAATCGAACCTGCAACCCTCAAGTTGCTGGCACGGCCACTCTACCAACCGAGCTATACCGCCCCGGTTTCAGTCTTAAACAAGGTTCAAAATAAGTCATATATTATTTATTTCATAAAACCCTTGAATCGCTAATTCTACTTCATTATTTGTTTTACTTTTTACGAGCTTTTTGTCGAAACCCTGTTTTTTGAGGCAAAATACAAAACACACAATATTTTTTTCCAAAAATATTTTCTAAGTGAAATATTTAATGTGAAGTAATTGGATCCCTAAATAGGTCAATAATTCATAGCATTGTTTATTTGAATGTATTTATTATTATTATTTTTTTTAGCAATGACAGTTATTAAATTCCACTAAAATCCTTAGGGATCCAAAAGTGCCCCACTCATAAAAAGGTCATGCTTTTTTTTATTTTTCATTCAACACTTACATCAGTTTCAGATAATATATTGTAATTGGTTTAGTATATTTATAATAACAATCAATAGGATAATCATTATAATTAATATTAGTATATAATTACTATGGATTTTTTTTTGTAATTTTCATATTTTTCATGTTTTTATGTTTGTTGTATTTATGTCCTTTTTGTCCTTAAATCAATCAATAATTTATAGCAACATTGATTTTTATTCATTATTATTTTTTGAGAAATTGTTTAAAAAATTGTGTTATTTGAGTCAACAATGCAACTTTTTCTCGTTGCATTTCACCTATTTGCTGTTTTATTCTACTTTTTAATGTTTAAAATATATATACATATTTTAGTATTTTTAGAATGATGTGCTGTGGGCCGGTAAAACATTAGCTGCTGGCCGCAATTGGCCCCCGGGCAACACTTTGGACACCCCTGATCTAATGTATCCATCCATTTACCACCGCTTGCCACTTTTTGGGGTCGCGGGGGGTACTGGAGCCGTTCATGAATGTAAACAAATGCCAATGGTGGATCTACACCCAACATCCACTGTAATGATACCAAGTACAGGAGCATATCTCGTTGATACTGTGATGATTACATCGATATTCTTTAGCATCACAACATTTTCTTTCGTTTTTTTTTTAACATTTATATTATGTCTATAAACTCAGTAAATATGTCTTTGGACACATGAAGACTTTGAATATGACCAATCTATGATCCTGTAAGTACTTGGTATCGGACTGATACCCAAATTTGTGGTATCATCCAAAACTAATGTAAAATATGTAAACAACAGAAGAATAAGTTATTATTACATTTTAACAGAAGTGTAGATAGAACATGTTAAAAAAGAAAGTAAGCAGATATAAACAGTAAATTAACTAGTAGATTAATAATAATAATTAATCATTTTCTACCACTTGTCCTTAATAATTTTGACAAAATAATAGAATGGAAAATGACAATACATTACTGCATATGTCAGGAAACAAATTATGAGCCTTTGTTTGTTTATTTACTATTTAAAGACAAGTTGTCTTGTATGTTCACTATTTTATTTACGGACAAACTTGCAATAAAAAAAATATGTTTTAATGTACCGCAAGATTTTTTGTTAAAATGAACCCAATAATGCCATATGTTGTGGTCCTCTTTATTTAGAAAAGTACCAAAAACTATAAAAAAAAACACTTTGGTACTAGTGCCAAAATATTGGTATCAGGACAACACTAGTATCACCTGTTCAGTGGCGTTGTGGTTAGAGTGTCCGCCCTTAGATCAGTAGGCTGTGAGTTCAAATCCTGGCCGAGTCATACCAAAGATATGACACTTAGCATCAAGGGTTGGAATTGGGGGTTAAATCACCAAAAATGATTCCCGGGCGCGGCCACCGCTGCTGCTCACTGCTCCCCTCACCTCCCAGGCGGTGTGAGGGTGATGGGTCAAATGCAGAGGATAATCTCACCACACCTAGTGTGTGTGTGAGACAATCATTGGTACTTTAACTTTAACATTAGGGTTTTTTCGTTTATCGCCATTCCAGTCGTGTGTAAGGTAACCAAAATACCGCACTTTGCAATACAGTTCAAATACGGTGTAAACTACAACCTAGATCAGTGGTTCTCAACCTTTTTTCAGTGATGTACCCCCGCTGAAGATGTTTTTCATTCAAGCACCGTTTAATCAGAGCAAAGCATTTTTGGTTGAAAAAAAGAGATAAAGAAGTAAAAAACAGCACTATGTCATCAGTTTCTGATTTATTAAATTGTATAACAGTGCAAAATATTGCTCATTTGTAGTGGTCTTTCTTGCAATATTTGGAAAAAAAGATATAAAAATAACTAAAAACTTGTTGAAAAATAAACCAGTGATTCAATTACAGATAAAGATTTCTACACATAGAAGTAATCATCAACTTAAAGTGCCCTCTTTGGGGATTGTAATAGAGATCCATCTTAATTAATGAACTAAATTCTAAACATTTCTTCACAAAAGAAGAAATCTTTAACATCAATATTTATGGAACATGTCCACAAAAAAATCTAGCAGTCAACACTGGGGTGGGGGGGTACTAGGATGACAGGGGGTGCAAAACAATAACAGTGCAATACTTTTTCATAACATGGTCACTACTGCCTACTTTGTCTTGTAAAATTCTTATTTTACTGTTATATTGTTATTCCCATTGTTGCTTTTTATTTTTTATTCTTATTGTATTATTTCTCTATTTTGTTTCCATTTAAAACCCCCATTATTTACTTTTTTTTAAATTGACTTCAACTCTGTACACTGCTGCTGGAATTTTAATTTTCCTGAAGGAACTCTCCTGAAGGAATCAATAAAGTACTATCTATCTATCTATCTATCTATCTATCTATCTATCTATCTATCTATCTATCTATCTATCTATCTATCTATCTATCTATCTATCTACTGAATATTACATTGTTGCATTTCTTTTCACAGTTTATAAACTTACATTCATATTTTGTTGAAGTCCATCCATCCATCCATTTTCTACCGCTTATTCCCTTTCGGGGTCGCGGGGGGCGCTGGCGCCTATCTCAGCTACAATCGGGCGGAAGGCAGGGTACACCCTGGACAAGTCGCCACCTCATCGCAGGGCCAACACAGATAGACAGACAACATTCACACTCACATTCACACACTAGGGCCAATTTAGTGTTGCCAATCAACCTATCCCCAGGTGCATGTCTTTGGAAGTGGGAGGAAGCCGGAGTACCCGGAGGGAACCCACGCATTCACGGGGAGAACATGCAAACTCCACACAGAAAGATCCCGAGCCTGGATTTGAACCCAGGACTGCAGGAACTTCGTATTGTGAGGCAGACGCACTAACCCCTCTGCTGTTATTCAATAAATATATTTATAAAGGATTTTTGAATTGTTGCTATTTTTAGAATATTTTTCAAAAATCTCACGTACCCCTTGGCATACCTTCAAGTACCCCCAGGGGTACGCGTACCCCCATTTGAGAACCACTGATCAAGATCATAAACATATTGTTGAACTTAAACCTCTTTTTCTTCCAAAAGTGACAATTTTTATCATTGAAAAGCTGGAATCTTAAGTACTTTGAGTACAATATGTGTACCAATGAGTACATGAGTGTCTTACTACAATGTGAAGGAGGTGACAGGCCATCACTTTGTGCTGGACAGCAACAAAAGCAGCAGATGTGTGTGAACATATGTGTGTGTGTGTGTGTGTGTGTGTGTGTCCCAGCCGACCATGACATGTGAACAGTCACACATTCACACTGCCGTCAGGTGTTGAAAAGTACATTCTTGATCCTGATGGCATCTCAGGGTGTGCACAGTGGTCACACCAAGTGCTGCCAGGGCGACACGTTTGCTCCTGCTGGCCGGCCAGTGACCCTGCTGGCAAATGATGGCACGCACAGTATTCCCCGAAGGCAGGCCTGAGCTTTTATCCAGGGCTTGTCAAGTAGTAGGGACGGGTCTTTGAGCAGCCTATTATCACGTCTGCATGAGCGGAAGCAGGGGAGCACTCTCCCAATCTGCTTTGAATGCGCGAGTGCCTCTTAAAACCAGTTTTACTGCTCTGTTTGAAAAAAAAAAATCGGTGCTGTTCTGCAAATCAGCTCGGGTTTGATTACATTCGATGTTACATAAGGTCAAGATAAAGTACTTGCTTAGCTTCTTCCGCGGTACATCACAAAGATCGCTTTCCCGCCACAGTGTTGTGCCTTCAGTGCCAGCAATGCCTTCTCTAAAATTAAAGTTAAAGTACCAATGATTGTCACACAAACACTAGGTATGGGGAAATTTGTCCTCTGCATTTGACCCATTCCCTTTTTCACCCCCTGGGAGGTGAGGAGAGCAGCGAGCAGCAGCCGTGGCCGCGCCCGGGAATCATTTTTGGTGATTTAACCCCCATTTCTAACCCTTGATGCTGAGTGCCAAGCAGGGAGGTAATGGGTCCCATTTTTATAGTCTTTGGTATGACTCGGCCGGGGTTTGAACTCACAACTTAACGATCTCAGAGCGGACACTCTAACCCAGGGGTCCCCAACCTTTTTGAAACCAAGAGCTACTTCTTGGGTACTGATTAATGCGAAGGGCTACCAGTTTGATACACACTTAAATAAATTGCCAGAAATAGCCAATTTGCTCAATTTACCTTTAATATATATATATATATATATATATATATATATACTATATATATATATATATAAATGGGTATTTCTGTATGTCATTCCGTCATACATTTTTTTTCCTTTTACGGAAGGTTTTTTGTATAGAATAAATGATGGGAAAAAAAACACTTAATTGAACGGTTTAAAAGAGGAAAAAAACAGGAAAAAATTAAAATTTAAATTTGAAACATAGTTTATCTTCAATTTCGACTCTTTAAAATTCAAAATTCAACCGAAAAAAGAAGGGAAAAACTAGCTAATTCGAATCTTTTTGAAAAAATTTGAAAAATAATTTATGGAACATCATTAGTAATTTTTCATGATTAAGATTAATTTTAGAATTTTGATGACATGTTTTAAGTAGGTTAAAATCCAATCTGCACAGTGTTAAAATATATAACAAATTGGACAAAGCTATATTTCTAACAAAGACACATCATTACTTTGTCTAGATTTTCCAGACCAAAAATTTTAAAATAAATCCAAAAGACTTTTGAAATAAGATTTAATTTTGATTCTAAAGATGTTCTATATTTGCCAGAATATTTAAAAAAAATTTTAATCATAATAAGTTTGAAGAAATATTTCACAAATATTCTTCACCGAAAAAACAGAAGCTAAAATGAAGAATTAAATTAAAATGTATTTCTTATTCTTTACAATAAAAATTAAAAAAAATATTTCAACATTGATTTGAATTGTCAGGAAAGAAGAGGAAGGAATTTAAAAAGTTCAAAAAGGTATATGTGTTTAAAAATCCTAAAATCATTTTTAAGGTTGTATTTTTTCTCTAAAATTGTCTTTCTGAAAGTTATAAAAAGCAAAGTAAAAAAAATAAATTTAATTATTTAAACAAGTGAAGACCAAGTCTTTAAAATATTTTCTTGGATTTTCAAATTCTATGAGTTTTGTCTCTCTTAGAATTAAAAATGTCGAGCAAAGCGAGACCAGCTTGCTAGTAAATAAATAAAATTTAAAAAATAGAGGCAGCTCACTGGTAAGTGCTGCTATTTGAGCTATTTTTAGAACAGGCCAGCAGGCGACTCATCTGGTCCTTACGGGCTACCTGGTGCCCGCGGGCACCGCGTTGGTGACCCCTGCACTACATAATGGTAAGTAATGGAGGGACTCACTGAGGGCCTAACGGGGGCATCCTCATCGCTTCTTGCGGGTAAAGATCTTTTTGTTGGCAGGTCCAACACGGGGAGGATTAACTAATGCTTCCATTAGGGAATAAGAAATGGAAAGGGGAGGCATGCAGTAAATGAGGATTTAACATGGGGGACCATATTCATTTCATCATAAAACAACCTAAATCTTCTACCGAACCTGCTGTGGCAAAAGAAACCCCTGTATTTTTTTAATCCATTCATCTCAATCTAATATACTTGCAACAGATGCAGCCTGAAAGCTCGGAGCTTAAACACCCAAACAAGATTATTTTGCTCTCCAGTAGCATAGGCGGCTTGGCTTGATCACAGGGAGGCAAAATGTCAAAACATAATTTATGGAAGCTCAGGGAACGAAAAGGCTCAGAAAGCGAGGAATTGGAAGGACGGACCAGCTCAGACGAAAGCGTATTTCCATAAATGAAAGTGCATCGCAGAAAACATAAAAAGCAGAGAACGTAAGTGGTTCCACTCCTTGTTTGTCGACGATAAAAAGGCTGTCGTGGTAATTGCCCGTCTCAAATAATGCGTCGCAAAACAAATCCTTGGTCTGCGTATCATTACACGGAATTGAGAGCCCAAGGCAAAGAATTCCACGTGGTGATGACTCAGTTGCTGTGTTTTTTTTTCTAATTGAGTACGGCTGCAAAATAAGCCACCGTGGGGCCAAAGAAAGTTGCGAGTAACACAACACTTTGATAAAAAAAAGTGAGTAATGAACCAAGCAACAAAATTGATAAAAATACGCTTTGGTGTACAAACCTTTCGGGACTTATGCAGATGCCAAATACACATAAGCAGGTACCAACAGGTAAGAAAAGTTGGTTTTGCATAATAAGTTGAGTTTTTAACTAATGAACGGATTGTAAAACATCATTTAAGTATTAAAAGCCTACTGAAACCCACTACTACCGACCACGCAGTCTGATTTTTTATATATCAATGATAAAATATTCACGTTGCAACACATGCCAATACGGCCTTTTTAGTTTACTAAATTGCAATTTTTAATTTCCCGCGCAGTTTCTTGTTGAAAACGTCGCGGAATGATGACGTGTGTTTGTGACGTCTCAGGTTGGAGGGGACATATTAGCCCAGTACCACACACGACTAAAAGTCGTCTCTTTTCATCGCATAATTACACAGTAATTTGGACATCTGTGTTGCTGAATCTTTTGCGATTTGTTCAATTAATAATGGAGACGTCAAATTAGAATGCTGTTGGTGGAAAGCGGTGGATCTTTGTTTGTTGTGAAGCTTTAACACAGAGCGGTCAAGCGAACATGTTTGTCTACGTCAACCAGCAAGTTTTTGGATGGGAAAATTGTGATATTAAGTCGACTCTTACTGGAGACATCAGTGGATTATGGGACCTCCTGCAGAAATGATAAATAATAAATGTATGCATTATCCTGTTATGTCTCACATTCTATATTGTGTTTTGGAAAAAGGTTGTCATAAATGTTACTTTATTCATTAAAAAAATAATACAAAATAAAACACATTTTTATGTATTCAGTTATAAACATTCATTCACTTTCTTGTTTCCTTCACGGATCTAAATTTTACCGCTGCCGGGTATTGTTTTCTATATTTTTGTTGTAAAACAAACGTCGGAGCATTCTGTTCTGGATGAGAGTGCATCCAATTTTGCGGATTGACAAGCAATCCTCCCAATACACAAATATGCAACCTTCTAAAGAGATCAGAAATAGAACTCAATTGGGGGTCTAAATGGCCCTGAACATTCCACATGTGGAATATGAGTCAACTTAGTTGCAACCAGATGTGAGTAAACTGGAAAGCAAATGCCCAAAGAGGACATACAGGGGTCTAATTATGCCGTTTCACTAATGCTCTTTGTAAAGTTGCCATATTATCATCATCAACTGCGTGTGTTTTAGGCGGGGTACGAAAAAGAAGATGACTCATTTAGTGGTAGAAATCGTTAAAAAGTCCTAAAATGTAATCAAATCCAACCTTCATCCAGAGCATTTGGAATTCGTCCAAGTTAAACTGTAATACTAATAGCCTGTTGCTGCCCCCTGCTGGCAATGTTGTCCTCACTCCCTCCTTGTTGTCGTCAAAACGACGGGAGGGATGTTTTTTTCGGCGGCTGCTATTTAAAGGGTTCTTGTCGCCGAGCGCTGCTGCTGTGCTTTGCAAACTTTTCCAACCACATAATTATGTGAAGTGTTGGTACATGATATACTGGCAGTTGTCTATTTCAGCGTGGCGAGGAATTTGTTTTTTTTTTTTTACTACTTTGAGGTTAGACAAAGCATTTATTAAAATGATTTCCACAGACGGTACGGAATCGAAATGAGATGGAACGGCTCAGAAGTCTACTGCAGTCCAAGTCCATGGTTTGCAGTGTCGTTGTTTTTTTTGTGCTTTGTTCGTGGAAATCCGAAGCAAAACCGCTTACTCAGCAAAAAGGCAGGCTAAGGTATTAAATGCCTACTGAAATGAGATGTTCTTATTTAAACGGGGATAGCAGGTCCATTCTATGTGTCATACTTGATCATTTCGCGATATTGCCATATTTTTGCTGAAAGGATTTAGTAGAGAACATCGACGATAAAGTTTGCAACTTTTGGTTGCTAATAAAAAAGCCTTGCCTTTATCGGAAGTAGCAGACAATGTGTGCGTGATGTCACTGGTTGTAGGGCTCCTCACATCCTCACATTGTTTATAATCATAGCCAACAGCAGCAAGAGCGATTCGGACCGAGAAAGAGACAATTTCCCCATTATTTTGAGCGAGGATGAAAGATTTGTGGATGAGGAAAGTTAGAGTGAAGCACAAAAAAAGAAAAAAAGCGGCAGTGTGAGCGTTTCAGAAGTAATTAGACACATTTACTAGGATAATTCTGGAAGATCCTTATCTGCTTGATGTTTTAATAGTGTTTTAGTGAGATTGTAAAGTCATACCTCAAAGTCGGATGGCTGCGGTGAACGCCAGTGTATCTCAGAGAAGTCGAGGAGCCAAGCTCACATTTGCCTTTTATATATATATATATATATATATATATATATATATATATATATATATACATATGTCTTGATTGGATTATCCAGAGAATAGTGCTCGATACCATGGTAGAGCGCAATATGTATGTGTGGGAAAAATCACAAGACTACTTCATCTCTACAGAACTGTTTCATGAGGGGTTACCTCAATCATCAGGAGATTTTGAGGGAACCCCTCATGAAACAGTTCTGTAGAGATGAAGTAGTCTTGTGATTTTTCCCACACATACATATATGTATATATATATATATATATATGAAATAATTGATTTTCAGTGTTCATTTATTTACACATATACACACACACATAACACTCATCTACTCATTGTTGAGTTAAGGGTTGATTTGTCCATCCTTGTTCTATTCTCTGTCATTATTTTTCTAACCATATGCATGTACAAGATGGCAGTATTGTCCTGTTTAAGAGTCTCACAACATTGCTGTTTACGGCAGACGAACTGCTTTACGATAGACGAAAACGTGACTGCTGTTGTTGTGTGTTGTTACCGCGCTGAGAGGACGTTAATGAACAATAAACCCACATGAGAAACCAAGAACTCGCCCTCGATCATACTATAGTTATAACGTCATTGGGCAGGCACGCTGTTTATATTGTGGGAAAGCGGATGAGAAAACAGGCTGTCCTCGCTCAGGTCCGCATGGAGCTGGAGGGGGCGTGGCCTCCAACTCCGCCTGAATTTCGAGAGATTTTCGGGAGAAAATTTGTCCCGGAAAGTTTTCGGGAGTCTCCCGGAAAATCCGTGAGGGTTGGCAAGTATGCCCGGAGGCCATAGATAATTCATTTGGGTCTTGACTTTGACACCACTGCTTTAGTGCCATCCAGGATCATTTTAAAAGCCCCTGGACTGAGCAGGACAGGACCCCTTTAAGTCCCATTTCCAACGAGAGGTAAAGTGCAGTTCAGTGTGACACGGTCCTTGTAAACCCTCCCATTTGCATTACTGTCATTCTTAAGGAGTGATCAGATGCTTTGTTAAGTACATTTTCATTTTTGCGGTGAGATTTATGTCGTGTCATCAAGGTGCAAATGAGGTAGAATTTATATTCTATTAAATCCCTGCTAATGTTCGGAGGTAATGACACAAGCCATAACAGCCTAAAACATTTTCAATTAAGTCGATTTCCAAAAACTTTGCAAGTTCTGAACCACTGCTTGTCTTTTACTCACTATGAGAAGTTTGAAAGGCCACTTGGGGCTTTCGTGTACAACAGACTATGCTGGATGTGGTCCTCCAGATGCTATATTAAAGGCCTACTGAAACCCACTACTACCGACCACGCAGTCTGATAGTTTATATATCAATGATGAAATATTAACATTGCAACACATGCCAATACGGCCTTTTTAGTTTACTAAATTACAATTTTAAATTTCCCGCAGAGTTTCTAGTGGAAAACGTCGCGGAATGATGACGTGTGTTTGTGACGTTATTGGTTGGAGGGGACATTTTAGCCCAGCACCACTCACGGCTAAAAGTAGTCTCTTTTCATTGCATAACTACTCAGAGATTTGGACATCTGTGTTGCTGAATCTTTTGAAATTTGTTCAATTAATAATGGAGACTATAAATAAGAATGCTGTTGGTGGAAAGCGGTGGATTGCAGCTGCCTTTAGCACCGAAACACAGCCGGTGTTTCTTTGTTTGTTGTGAAGCTTTAACGCCTAGCGGTCAAGCGAACATGTTTCTCTATGTCAACCAGCGAGTTTTTCGATGGGAAAATTGTGATATTAAGTCAGCTCTTACCGGAGACTTCAGTGGATTATGCGACCTCATCCTGCAGCTCAAAAAGGCATCTGTGATCTTGGCTCCTCGGCTTCTCTCAGAGACACTGGCGTTCACCGCAGCCATCCGACTTTCAGGTATGACTTTACAATCTCACTAAAACACTATTAAAACAATAAGCAGATAAGGGATCTTCCGGAATTATCCTAGTAAATGTGTCTAATTACATTCGAAACGCCGCCTGGGGCCGTCGCCTTTTTTTTTTTTTTAGTTCTTCACTCTAACTTTCCTCATCCACAAATCTTTCATCTTCGCTCAAATTAATGGGGAAATTGTCGCTTTCTCGGTCCGAATAGCTCTTGCTGCTGGAGGCTATGATTGTAAACAATGTGAGGAGCCCTGCAACCCGTGACGTCACGCGCACATCGTCTGCTACTTCCGGTAAAGGCAAGGCTTTTTTACTAGCGACCAAAAGTTGCGAACTTTATCGTCGATGTTCTCTACTAAATCCTTTCAGCAAAAATATGGCAATATCACGGAATGACCAAGTATGACACATAGAATGGACCTGCTATCCCCGTTTAAATAAGAAAATCTCATTTCAGTAGGCCTTTAAGGAAAATGCACTTATGGAAGATGTGTGTTTCTGCAAAATACCACATCAATTAGTTCTGTTCATTTGTCCTTCGTCACATCTGGTTGAAATAAACCCCCCTGGTTTCATTTTCTACCCACTACACATCCTCACTTATCCATTCACAGATGTCAGCAATTGCACACTGTTAAAAGCTCGGCTGCATTAAGTGTGATAAAATCCTCGGAGACGAAAACGCAAGGTTGAACCCCCGCCAGATGCCGGGTTCTAACATTTGTACATTCATGATGTGACTGCCAGTATTGTCACCCGGTAGTTTATTTCCAAATTCACGTAGTCGCTATATCTTGCTGGGCTATCCACCATTTGTTTGTATTGGAATCGCTACTTGAAATGGACAGTGGCATCGCAAATAACGAAAATCAAGCACTTTAAAACTTTTTTTCGGGATATTCCGGGAGATGTAAAATTTTGAAAAAAACTTTGAAAAATAAAATAAGCCACTGGGAACTGATTTTTATTGGTTTTAACCCTTCTGAAATTGTGATAATGTTCCCCTTTAAACTGCAAACAAAGTGGTTTTAGTACAAAAGGTTTATTTACCCATATTCAAAAGTACAAGTTGGATTGAATTGCCAATGCAAACAGACAGCATCCTCCGAAGGATCCAGAATCAAACAAAATCATGCAAATCATGTCAAATATTGGTCTCCTGGCTTTTTATACGTTTCCCTCATGTGTCAAGGTCTCGTCTTAAGCGATTCAACAGATTACGCATGTATTGAAACGGATGGTTGGAGTATGGAAGCAGATAGCGAAAACGAAATTGAAGAAGAAACTGAAGCTATTCAGCCATCTTTGCGTTAGCATCGCCAGTAAAATGTACAGACCAACCGATCAGGACTTTCGCATTGACACTGAATCAACTTACATCTGTCGATTGGTAAGTGTTTGTTTGGCATTAAATGTGGGTGGAAGGAAACACTGGATGCAAATACAACTACAAATATACATACAGGTAGCCTAAATAGCATGTTAGCATCGATTAGCTGGCAGTCATGCCGCGACCAAATATGTCTGATTAGCACATAAGTCAATAACATCAACAAAACTCACCTCTGTGATTTCTTGGACTTTATCGTTGGGGATGCATCTGCTTTGAGTGTCGCAGGATATTCAGACATTCTTGTCATCTCGGTGCCATCTCTGCCGTAGCATCGCCGGTAAAAACCAAACGAGGGACTTTCGCATCCCTTGAGACTGGAGCAACTTAAATACGTGGATTGCTAAGTGTTTGTTTGGCATTAAATGTGGATGGAGGGAGAGGCTGGATGTAAATATAGCTACAAATGAGGCATAATGCTGCAATATTTACACAAAGCTAGCCTAAATAGCATGTTAGCATCGATTAGCACGCACGTAAATCAACTTAAATCCGTCCCTGATCGTGTTGTTACACCCTCTGACAACACACCGACGAGGCATGATGTCTCCAAGGTACCGGCAAACAGTCGAAAAAACGGAAAATAACAGAGCTGATTTGACTCGATGCGTGTGGTGTGGTAGGGAAAAATGGCGTTGACGACCGATGTGACGTCACGTTCTGACGTCGTCCTTCAGAGAGGGATAAACAGAAAGGCGTTTAATTCGCCAATATTCACCCATTTAGAGTTCGGAGATCGGTTCAAAAAAAATATAGTCTTTTTTCTGCAACATCAAGGTATATATTGACGCTTACATAGGTCTGGTGATAATGTTCCCCTTTAAGCTTCGAGCCTATCCACCACACAACCAGGAATAATTGCAATATGTGAGCATATACATCATCAGCTACATTTGCAGCCTTTTTTTTTACGTTTTGAAATGATTCTATTATCATTTATATGCCAAATAATATTTCGTAATATATACTGTTATCGAAAGAGGCTGCAATATAACTTGCAAGATATATTTGAGGCCATATCGCCCATGCCTAATTATTTCACGGCCCGGTCCAAGACCCGCTCAAATGCCGTGACCATCATTACGGATAAAGATGGTATCATCGAATATATGAAAAGATCTGCTCCAAAGAATTGTAGAAAGATAACTAAGACGTGCACTGCTCTTATTGTTCAGCCTTAGCCTGTCTCTCCCTCTCTTCCAGCTTAGATCTATTGCTTTTTGTCAGATTCCTCGAGTGAACTACTTCCAATTGAATTGATATTATCATTATCTGCTGATACGTGACGTCGTGTTTGTATCATTTCCTCCCCCTTCTTCGTGTCCACGGTCCTCTTCAAAAGACCGACGACCGATATGACATATTTATTGACCTGCTCTGTGTTTGCCAGAAAACGTGGCCATGACGTGCAAGACTGTGCTCAATCAGATTGATTCCTTCCAATCCGCTTTGTTATCTGAGCAAAACCTATCAGATGCGGTTAATAGAGTCCTATCAGGCATGATCCTTCAGTTAGCTGATGTGCGTTGTTAATTGATGATTATCATCTCCAAAAGTGGGAATCAATTAAATATTTCTTGAGCATGAATTGCGTACCGTGATCCAAGATGATGAGTTGTGCGCTGGACTGAATGTTTCCTGCATCATTTTCCGCCAGGCATTGGTAAAAACCCTCGTCAGACTTGACCAGGCCCAGAACCTGCAGGTTGTGCTCCTTCTACACAATGTAGAGAAAGTAAAGAGGCTGGTAATATAGCACATCAACATACTGTACATATATGCGAGGCAAAATGATTGTGTCACAATAAAACATTATGTACATTTTCATCCATTAAATTAGTCTGATTCCTCAAGTATTTTATTTTTTTCTATTTTTCATACCGATAAACGGTACGAATAATAACTGCGGTAAAACTCCCGACTTTTCTTGTTTTGTCTCCTCAGACAAAACTTTTTGTTTCTTTGGTTGTTTTGGGAAATTCGACCATGATAGCACTAATCTGCACGTAGGTGTTCTTCTTCTTTTTGTTTTTCTGGCGGCACTTAGGCGTTTGCATCTACTTCCGTCTTTTTTTTTTAAAATGGTGAAAGGGGGGAGTGACGTATGCCGTAAAGCGAGTCAGCACATGTGGGTTCCTGCCACCCTTCTCAAAGTTGCTAAGTGCCAGTAAAGGCGATACAGACTCCCTCAGGCCATGACAGAGGAGTCCTTCAACTAGTTGTAAGTCTATGTATCGTCCCCAAACTTATGTAAATATTCTACGAAGTTTGAAAAGTTACTTAGTGCGGCTTTAATCCAAGCCAATTTATTTGAGCAATCAGACTGATTTGGTGGGTCATTTTTTCCGAAAGCAGTAGTGTGGAACTATCCCTCTGGTGGTTATTTATTGCTACCACGTACATTTCTGATAGTTTAAATTCGTATTAAGATTTTGATTTCAGCATCGAAAGTCACGTACTAGTTTAGCAGGAAAATCGGCCAAAAATACCACCTCGTCTTTGAGCGAGTAAAAGCCGAGGCAATGTTGATCCTGACTGTCCATTTTTCTTGTTTTGTCTCCTCAGACAAAACTTTTCATTTCTTTGGTTGTTTTCGGAGCTTCGGCCATGGTAGCAGTAATTTGCACGTAGGCATTGTTCTTCTTTTTGTTTTCTGCCGGCACTTAGGCATTCGCATCGACTTCCGTCTTTTTTAAAAAAATGGTGAAAGGGGGGAGTGACGTATGCCATAAAGCGAGTCAGCACATGTGGCTTCCTGCCACCCTTCACAAAGTTGCTAAGTGCCAGTATAGGCGATACAGACTTCCTCAGGTCAAGACAGAGGAGTCATTCAAATAGTTGTAAGTCCATGCATCGTCCCAAAAGTTATGTAAATATTCTACGAAAGTTGAAAAGTTACTTAGTGCTGCTTTAATCCGAGCCAATTTATTTGAGGAATCAGACTGATTTGGTGCATGAAAACATGCTGAGTGAAGAGACAAATTAGCATACAATTATCTTGAAGTAGTCGCTCGGGATGACAGCGTCTCCATTCTTCACCCATTTCACAGTCGGGGCCGGGGAACCCGACACTTCGCACTCAAACACGATGTCCATGGACTCATGGGCGTAGATGTTGGCTGGCCGCTTCGCATACTGGGGTGGAACTGTGGAGGACAAAGCAACACAACAAATTAAAAGCAATCCATGATATAAAATAGGATTAAACAGGGGTCACCAACCTTTTTGAAACCAAGAGCTACTTCTAGGGTACTGATTAATGCTAAGGGCTACTAACCAGTTTGAGACATAAATTGCCAGAAATAGCCAATTTGCTCAATTTACCTTTAATAAATAAATCTATATATATATAAAAAAATGGCTATTTCTGTCTGTCATTCCGTCGTACATTTTTTTTCCTTTTACGGAAGGTTTTTTGTAGAGAATAAATGATGAAAAAAACACTAAATTGAGCGGTTTAAAAGAGGAGAAAACACGAAAAAAATGAAAATTACACTTTGAAACATAGTTTATCTTCAATTTCGACTCTTTAAAATTCAAAATTCAACCGAAAAAAATGAAGAGAAAAACAATCTAATTCGAAACCTTTTGAAAAAATAAAAAATAATAATTTATGGAACATCATTAGTAATTTTTCCTGATTAAGAATAATTTTGGATTTTTGACGACATGTTTTAAATGGGTTAAAATTCAATCTGCACTTTGTTAGAACATATAACACATTGGAGCAAGCTATATTTCTAATAAAGACAAATCATTATTTCTTCTAGATTTTCCAGAACAAAAATTTTAAAAGAAATTCAAAAGACTTTGAAATAAGATTTAAATTTGATTCTACAGATTTTTTTTTAATTTTAATCATAAGTTTGAATAAACATTTCGCAAATATTCTTTGTTGAAAAAACAGAAGCTAAAATGAAGAATTAAATTAAAATGTATTTATTATTCTTTACAATAAAAAAAAAAATTGACTTGAACATTGATTTAAATTCTCAGGAAAGAAGAGGAAGGAATTTAAAAGGTAAAAAGGTGTTTAAAAATCCTAAAATCATTTTTAAGGTTGTATTTTTTCTCTAAAATTGTCTTTCTGAAAGTTATAAGAAGCAAAGTAAAAAAATAAATGAATTTATTTCAACAAGTGAAGACTAAGTCTTTAAATTATTTTCCTGGATTTTCAAATTCTATTTGAGTTTTGTCTCTCTTAGAATAAAAAATGTCGAGCAAAGCAAGACCAGCTTGCTAGTAAATAAATACAATTTAAAAAATAGAGGCAGCTCACTGGTAAGTGCTGCTATTTGAGCTATTTTTAGAACAGGCCAGCGGGCTACTCATGGTGACCCCTGGGATAAAACATAAATGATGTAAATCCATTAACGTTATGTCTGGTCTGACCATGAAAGCAAATGAAAAAGGTCAAATAATGTTAGGATGCCTCCTCAGGTGCCAAATTACCAAGAGGAAGCAGCAACAATAACAGCATAATCCAATAATAGTACAATCCATGCACCTGTGACCTTGCTTGCACATGTTTAAGACTTTAAATCCTCATCAAAAGAATCAATATCCTTATTCTGCATTACAGAAAGGGGAATAAAACAACATGTGGACTATCAGAGCGTTTGCATGAAATGCACAGCTGAGGCGAACACGTACAGTTTGTCCCCTGCTTCTGGTAATGAGGACCAGACAGGAGTTATTTGATCTTTCTGCGGCAAAACAGGACCTCATCAATCAGTGGTGGAACAAGGTCAACGGGAGCGCGTCCTCTGTATATAATTGGACAGGGCAGTGCATGTGTGGGGAGACTTTGCATGGATGCAATGTGTGCTTGATTGCATCCAATCTGCAATGACTGATAAGCGCCGACCACATTGACCAGTAAGGTTGGGTCAAAAAAATATATATTCCTGTCACTTATGCATCGATATTGCTTGAAGGTGGAATGCACTTTTTTTTTTTTTTTGAATTTTTCACATCATTTACAATCCCTCTGTAAGATGGGCGGTATAGCTCGGTTGATAAAGTGGCCACGCCAGCAACTTGAGGGTTCCGGGTTCGATCCCCGCTTCCGCCATCCTAGTCACTGGCGTTGTGTCCTTGGGCAAGACACTTTAACCACCTGGTCCCAGTACCCATGCTTAGATATTGAGTTTCACAAAGTAAAAGAGCTTTGAGTCACTAGAGAAAAGCGCTATATAAATATAATTCAATTCACTTCACAAGAGAACATTCTAATTTGTAAAATACGGCAAGTAAGAGGTGGCTAACAATGCAGTTAACGGGAGTACACTATTCCGCCGTCTGAAAAATCATCCAAAAAGCGCCAAATAATTTTACTCGGTATCAAATCGAAAGAAACATTTGTGGTATCCTCTTAAGGCCTAAAGTTCTATTTTGGTTTCATCTGACTACATGACATTCTCACAATCCTCTGCTGTATCATCCATGTGTCCATTTTGGTATAAACTCAACTCGTCGTGTTTGGAGGAAGAAGAATACTGAGTTGCATCCCAAGAACACCATACCTACTGTGAAGCATGGAGGTGGAAACATCATGCTTTGGGGCTGTTTTTCTGTACAGGGGACAGGACGATTGATCCGTGTTAAGGAAAGAATGAATGGGGCCATGTATCGTGAGATTTTGAGCCAAAACCTCCTTCCATCAGTGAGAGCTTTGAATGGTTGACCAAATACTTATTTACCACCATAATTTACACATAAATTCTCTAAAATTCTTACAATGTGAATTCCTGGATTTTTTTTTCACATTCTGTCTCTCACAGTTGAAGTGTACCTATGATGAAAATTACAGACCTCTGTCATCATTTTAAGTGGGAGAACTTGCACAATCGGTGGCTGACTAAATACTTTTTTGCCCCACTGTATATATAATAAAACTAAGGAAATTTCTAGAAATATTTCCAATTAGCAATACTAAATTGGCCGTAATGTGAAGGTAAAGACATATTTAATTTTACTCATAAAAAGGAACAAACACAAGGTGTGCACAAGGTGAAGAACAAACTGGGCTATGAAAACAAAACTAATTCTATAACATAAACTATGGACATGAAAACAAAACTTTAAATCTGTGGCATGAATAACGATAACTTAAAAAGGAACAGGATCATCAGGATGGATATCATGGGTTTGATAAAGGCTGTGTAGGAGGTGATGTCGCCAGGCTGACTACCTGGCAAGTACAGGTTTAAATATTGCTGTGGTGATTAGTGAAAACAGGTGCATGACATGGGGACAGGTGAAAACTAATGGGTTGGCATGGAAACAAAGCAAACAAGGAAGTGCAAAAACAGGAAACGATGGAGTCTTAAAGGCCTACTGAAATGAGATGTTCTTATTTAAACGGGGATAGCAGGTGCATTCTATGTGTCATACTTGATCATTTCGTGATATTGCCATATTTTTGCTGAAAAGATTTAGTAGAGAACATCGACGATAAAGTTTGCAACTTTTGGTCGCTAATAAACAAGCCTTGCCTTTACCGGAAGTAACAGATGTGCGCGTGACGTCACGGGTTGTAGGGCTCCTCACATCCTCACATTGTTTATAATGTGAGCCTCCAGCAGCGAGAGCTATTCGGACCGAGAAAGCGACAATTTCCCAATTAATTTGAGCGAGGATGAAAGATTTGTGGATGAGGAAAGTTAGAGTGAAGAACTTAAAAAAAAAAAGAAAGAAAAAAAAAAAACGTCGGCTCCAGTGGGAGCGTTTCAGATGTAATTAGACACATTTACTAGGATAATTCTGGAAAATCCCTTATCTACTTATTGTGTTAATAGTATTTTAGTGAGATTATAATGTCATACCTCAAAGTCGGATGGCTGCGGTGAACGCCAGTGTCTCTGAGAGAAGCCGAGGAGCTAAGATCACAGCTGCCTTTTTGACAGCTACAGGAGGAGGTCCCATAATCCACTGAAGTCTCCGGTAAGAGCGGAATTAATATCACAGTTTTCCAATCCAAAAACTCGCTGGTTGACGTAGAGAAACATGTTCGATTGACCGCTCTGTGTTAAAGCTTCACAACAAAGAAACACCGGCTGTGTCTCGGTGCTAAAGACAGCTGCAATCCACCGCTTTCCACCAACAGCATTCTTCTTTATAGTCTCCATTATTAATTGAACAAATTGCAAAAGATTCAGCAACACAGATGTCCGAATTACTGTGTAATTTTGCGATGAAAAGAGACGACTTTTAGCCGCAAGTGGTGCTGGGCTATGTCCCCTCCAACCCGAGTTGTCACAAACACGCGTCATCATTCCGCGACGTTTTCAACAAGAAACTCCGCGGGAAATTTAAAATTGCAATTTAATAAACTAAAAAGGCCGTATTGGCATGTGTTGCAATGTTAATATTTCATCATTGATATATAAACTATCAGACTGCGTGGTCGGTAGTAGTGGGTTTCAGTAGGCCTTTAAGCAAAACAGAACATAATTAAACAAAACATGATCACAAGACATGACACAAGCGGTAGGAAAATAGATGGATGGATGGATTTTCAATTTTTGCACTCTCACCAAGTGGCAAATTTGCAACTGGAATGTTTTTCTTTTTTTTTTTAATCAATTAAAGGCCTACTGAAACCCACTACTACCCACCAAGGAATCTGATAGTTTATATATCAATGATGAAATATTAACATTGCAACACATGCCAATACGGCCTTTTTAGTTTATTAAATTGAAATGTTAAATTTCCCGGGAGTTTCTTCTTGAAAACGTTGCGTAATGATGACGTATACGCGTGACGTCACAAGCTGTTAGGAAATATTAGCGCTGCGCACACACACAGCTAAAAGTCGTCTGCTTTAGCCGCATAATTACACAGTATTTTGGAGATCTGTGTTGCTGAATCCTTTGGAATTTGTTCAATTAATATTGAAGAAGTCAAAGTAGAAAGATGGAGTTGGGAAGCTTTAGCCTTTAGCCACACAAACACACGGTGATTCCGTGTTTAAAATTCACGGAGGTGAAACTTTACTATGGATCACAGCGAACATGGATCTCGATCGAATGTCAACCAGCAGGTTTCGATGAGAAAAATTGTGGTAAAAAGTCGCCACTTACCGGAGATCAGCTGAGCTTGTGCTGCTCATAAAGCTGCCGTCGACTTCCCTGGGACACTGCGTGTCAAGACAACCGTGGAGACACCCTTCCGACTATCAGGTACTATTTAACTCACTAAAACTCTATCAACACAATAGAAATATACGGGATTTCCCAGAATTATCCTAGTAAATGTGTCTAAAAAGTTCTGAATCCGTCCCAATGCAATCGCGCTTTTTTTTTTTTTACTAGTCCGTCGCTATCAATATCCTGAAACACGAATCTTTCATCCTCGCTCAAATTAATGGGGAAATTGTCGTTTTCTCGGTCCGAATAGCTCTTTTTGTTGGAGGCTCCCATTAAAAACAATGTGAAAATGTGAGGAGCCATCAACATGTGATGTCATCGTCTGCTACTTCCAGTAGAGGCAGGGATTTTCTGTTAGCAAGCAAAAGTTGCGAACTTTGCAACACTAAATCCTTTCAGCAAAAATATGGCAATATCGCGAAATGATCAAGTATGACACATAGAATGGACCTGCTATCCCCGTTTAAATTTAAAAATCTCAATTCAGTAGGCCTTTAAATGAGCAACATCTGTATCTCAGTGCGTAGCGTTAGTAAAGTTTGCAGCGCGTGAATGACAGGGAGGAAACTGCAGCACTGGCCTCAGAGCGCCACGCGTGGCCTGTAATAGTGTGCCTTGCAGTGCGCTGTGCAAAAGGGTATGTGTTCCTCCACCAGAGTCCGTGTTTGCATAAGGTGCGTCGCTCAAGTTACACCAATCTTTTCCGATCGGTGCGACGGGAAACAAACAGCAAATCTGCATAACGTAAACAGAAAGCAATATGCTGGCAAAAGACGGGGCGCATGGTTAAAGGGGAACATTATCACAATTTCAGAAGGGTTAAAACCAATAAAAATCATTTCCCAGTGGCTTATTTTATTTTTCGAAGTTTTTTGCAAAATCTTAACCATCATGGAATATCCCGAAAAAAGGCTTTAAAGCGCCTGATTTTCGCTATCTGTGAAGCTACCGTCCATTTTCCCGTGATGTCAACCAGTGATGCCAATACAAACAAACATGGCTGATAGCACAGCAAGATATAGCGACATTAGCTCGGATTCAGACTCGGATTTCAGCGGCTTAAGCGATTCAACAGATTACGCATGTATTGAAATGGATGGTTGGAGTATGGAGGCAGATAGCGAAAACGAAATTGAAGAAGAAACTGAAGCTATTGAGCGAAATACTATTGACGCTATTCGGCCATGTTTGCCTTAGCATCAACGGTAAAATGTGCAGACCAAACGATCGGGACTTTCGCATCTTGTGACACTGGATCAACTTAAATCTGTCGATTGGTAAGTGTTTGTTTGGCATTAAATGTGGGTGGAGGGAAACACTGGATGCAAATATAACTACAAATGTACATACAGCTAGCCTAAATAGCATGTTAGCACCTATTAGCTGGCGGTCATGCCGCGACGAAATATGTCTGATTAGCACATAAGTCAATAACATCAACAAAACTCACCTTTGTGATTTCGTTGACTTTATCGTTGGAAATGCATCTGCGGGATATCCATACATTTTTGTGTTATGTCTGCCTTAGCATCGCCGGTAAAATGTGCAGACCAAACGATCGGGACTTTCGCATCCTGTGACACTGGAGCAACTTAAATCCGTCGATTGGTAAGTGTTTGTCTGGCATTAAATGTGGGTGGAGGGAAAGGCTGGATGCAAACATAGCTACAAATGTAAATACCTAAATAGCATGTTAGCATCTATTAACATGCCCGATCCACAATCTACCTGAGGGGTCACCAACGCGGTGCCCGCGGGTACCAGGTCGCCCGTAAGGACCAGATGAGTTGCTCGCTGGCCTGTTCTGAAAATAGCTCAAATAGCAGCACTTACCAGTGAGCTGCCGCTATTTTTTAAATTTTATTTATTTACTAGCAAGCTGGACGCTTTGCTCGACATTTTTAATTCTAAGAGAGACAAAACTCAAATAGAATTTGAAAATCCAAGAAAATATTTTAAAGACTTGGTCTTCACTTGTTTAAATAAATTCATTATTTTTTTTTTTACTTTGCTTCTTATAACTTCCAGAAAGACAATTTTGGAGAAAAAATACAACCTTAAAAATGATTTTAGGATTTTTAAACACATATACCTTTTTACCTTTTAATTTCCTTCCTCTTCTTTCCTGACAATTTTAATCAATGTTTAAGTATATATATTTTTTTATTGTAAAGAATAATAAATACATTTTAATTCAATTCTTCATTTTAGCTTCTGTTTTTTCGCCGCAGAATATTTTTTAAATTTTTCTTCAAACTTATTATGATTAAAATTCCCAAAAATTATTCTGGCAAATGTAGAAACATCTGTAGAATCAAATTTAAATCTTATTTCAAAGTATTTTGAATTTATTTTAACATTTTTGTTCTGGAAAATCTAGAAGAAATAATGATTTGTCTTTGTTAGAAATATAGCTTGGTCCAATTTGTTATATATTCTAACAAAGTGCTGATTGGATTTTAACCCATTTAAAACATGTCATCAAAATTCTAAAATTAATCTTAATCAGGAAAAATTACTAATGATGTTCCATGAATTCTTTTTTTTAATTTTTTCAAAAAGATTCAAATTAGGTAGTTTTTCTCTTCATTTTTTTCGGTTCAATTTTAAATGTTAAAGAGTCGAAATTGAGTGGAAAAATTTAATTTAAATTTTTCTTCGTGTTTTCTCCTCTTTTAAATCGTTCAATTAAGTGTTTTTTTCATCATTTATTCTCTACAAAAAACCTTCCGTAAAAGGAAAAAAAAAATGTACGACAGAATGACAGACAGAAATACCCATTTTTTTTTATATATATCGATTTATTTATTAAAGGTAAATTGAGCAAATTGGCTATTTCTGGCAATTTATTTAAGTGTGTATCAAACTGGTAGCCCTTCGCATTAATCAGTACCCAAGAAGTAGCTCTTGGTTTCAAAAAGGTTGGTGACCCCTATTCAACGTAAGTCAACTTGAATCCGTCCCTGATCGTGTTGTTACACCCTCCGACAACACACCGACGAAGCATGATGTCTCCAAGGTACGGGAAACAGTCAAAAAAAAGGAAAATAACAGAGCTGATTTGACTCAATGTTTATAATGCGTTTGAGAAAATGGCGGATTGACTACCTAGGTGACGTCACAACTCCGAGAGCAAATAATAGAAAGGCGTTTAATTCGCCAAAATTCACCCATTTAGAGTTCGGAAATTGGTTAAAAAAACATATGGGCTTTTTATCGCGTGGACATCGGGGGCGGTACCTCTGGATTGGCAGACCGGGGTGGTGGTCCCTCTCTTTAAGAAGGGGGACCGGAGGGTGTGTTCCAACTATCGTGGGATCACACTCCTCAGCCTTCCCGGTAAGGTTTATTCAGGTGTACTGGAGAGGAGGCTTCGCCGGATAGTCGAACCTCGGATTCAGGAGGAACAGTGTGGTTTTTGTCCTGGTCGTGGAACTGTGGACCAGCTCTATACTCTCCGCAGGGTTCTTGAGGGTGCATGGGAGTTCGCCCAACCAGTCTACATGTGCTTTGTGGACTTGGAGAAGGCATTCGACCGTGTCCCTCGGGAAGTCCTGTGGGGAGTGCTCAGAGAGTATGGGGTATCGGACTGTCTTATTGTGGCGGTCCGTTCCCTGTACGATCAGTGCCAGAGCTTGGTCCGCATTGCCGGCAGTAAGTCGGACACGTTTCCAGTGAGGGTTGGACTCCGCCAAGGCTGTCCTTTGTCACCCATTCTGTTCATAACTTTTATGGACAGAATTTCTAGGCGCAGCCAAGGCGTTGAGGGGATCCGGTTTGGTGGCCGCGGGATTAGGTCTCTGCTTTTTGCAGATGATGTGGTCCTGATGGCTTCATCTGACCGGGATCTTCAGCTCTCACTGGATTGGTTCGCAGCCGAGTGTGAAGCGACCGGAATGAGAATCAGCACCTCCAAGTCCGAGTCCATGGTTCTTGCCCGGAAAAGGGTGGAATGCCATCTCCGGGTTGGGGAGGAGACCCTGCCCCAAGTGGAGGAGTTCAAGTACCTAGGAGTCTTGTTCACGAGTGGGGGAAGAGTGGATCGTGAGATCGACAGGCGGATCGGTGCGGCGTCTTCAGTAATGCGGACGTTGTATCGATCCGTTGTGGTGAAGAAGGAGCTGAGCCGGAAGGCAAAGCTCTCAATTTACCGGTCGATCTACGTTCCCATCCTCACCTATGGTCATGAACTTTGGGTCATGACCGAAAGGATAAGATCACGGGTACAAGCGGCCGAAATGAGTTTCCTCCGCCGTGTGGCAGGGCTCTCCCTTAGAGATAGGGTGAGAAGCTCTGCCGTCCGGGAGGAACTCAAAGTAAAGCCGCTGCTCCTTTACATCGAGAGGAGCCAGATGGGGTGGTTCGGGCATCTGGTCAGGATGCCACCCGAACGCCTCCTTAGGGATGTGTTTAGGGCACGTCCAGCTGGTAGGAGGCCACGGGGAAGACCCAGGACACGTTGGGAAGACTATGTCTCCCGGCTGGCCTGGGAACGCCTCGGGATCCCCCGGGAAGAGCTAGACGAAGTGGCTGGAGATAGGGAAGTCTGGGCTTCCCTGCTTAGGCTGCTGCCCCCGTGACCCGACCTCGGATAAGCGGAAGATGATGGATGGATGGATGGATGGATGGTCTTTTTTCTGCAACATCAAGGTATATATTGACGCTTACATAGGTCTGGTGATAATGTTCCCCTTTAAGAGTGAGCGAGCGTGTGCGGTGGGAGTGGAGGTTGGTGCTGGCAGTGGAGCCATCTGTGGAAATGAATGCCATTAAATTGCATCTGGGTACTGATACGGCTGTTTCTGTGTCTGCAGAACTGCTTGGAAGTGGGTGATTTTTTTTTTTCTCGACTTCTTATTTGCATTCCACCCGCGCGTGTTTGCGGTGTTTGTGGAAGCACCTGTTTAAGTGTGTGGACACTTCCCCGCATCCATGCTGCCTCAATCTGTGGAACCACTACATTTGCAAGTGTTTTTTTCCAGCCTTCCAGCGTCGGATTTTAATGGTGACTGCTGGCCTGCAGCTTTCTTTATCTTTCTTCATCTCTTTTTCTCCACTCGGTCTCCCATTTTCCTGCCACTTAATCTCCCTACAACTGCGCGTCTATCGCTACATCTTCATTCCCCCCACCCTCCACCCGCCATGCCAGCACTATTTTCTTTCAAGAAGTGCAAACATTTGGAAGCTATTGGACTAAGTGACCTTGGGTGCACTTTCGATGGCTGCATTTAAAGGCCGACTGAAATGAGATTTTCTTATTCAAACGAGGATAGCAGGTCCATTCTATGTGTCATACTTGATCATTTCGCGATATTGCCATATTTTTGCTGAATGGATTTAGTAGAGAACATCGACGATAAAGTTCGCAACTTTTGGTCGCGAATAAAAAAAGCTTTGCCTGTAACGGAAGTTAGGGGTGGGCGATATCGCAAATTTGGGTATCGATACAGATCCGATCCGATCCGATACCGGCCAGTGTCGCCGATACCGCTACCGGAAGTGACTTCATCTGATGGGGGGGGTGTCTTCGGGGTATCGATTCTTTTGAAAAACAAATTTGTACTTTTGCCTTTATTAATTGATTATGATAATAATACAACACAGGACAACAATAGGGCGGTTTAGCTCAGTTGGTAGAGCGGCAGTGCCAGCAACTTGAGGGTTGCAGGTTCGATTCCCGCTTCCGCCAACCTAGTCACTGCCGTTGTGTCCTTGGGCAAGACACTTTAGCCACCCGCTCCCAGTGCCACCCACACTGGTTTGAATGTAACTTAGATATTGGGAGTCACTACGTAAATGCGCTTTGAGTCACTTGAGAAAAAGCGCTATATAAATATAATTCACTTCACAACGATTTAAGTAAAAAAAATAAAATATTTATTACCAAAGAAATATCAATAGCAATAAAGTAATGCAAATAAGGTGCAAACAACTACTGAACCTGGCTTGTCGCCTCAAAACACACAAACACTTAAGGTAAATAACAAAACTCTAGTTATTGAACAAAGTTGTAAACATGAACACAAAACAAAAGAACTGAGAAATTCAAATAAAAAAGTAATAATATCAATTACAATAAAGTAAGTGTTGCAAATAAGGTGAAAACAAATACTGAACTTGGCTAGTCGCCTCACAACACACAAGAACTTAAGTAAAGAAGAAAACACTAGTTATTAAACAGTTGTAAAAATGAACACAAAACAAAAGAACTGAGAAATTCTTATTGTTATTTTAGTGCAATAAAATACTTTACAGTTTACAACCAAGACATTAAGTCGCACTGGATACGCACGCGTGTGTGTGTGCGTGTCCGAGTGAACCTGGGAGCGAATTATACTGATGTGTGTGCGCCAACGCACCAAGTGTCATGTTAATTGTATTTAGTTTAGTTTATTTTGGGCTGAAGATGAATTTTTAAAGTGTTTTTAAATCTTGTTCGCGACCCATCACTAGGGAAGAGGGTGAAGTGGAGAGGAGCGCTGCGCTCACATTTTTTTCAAATCTGAGTGATTCGCTTAATTTGGTGAAGTGTCGATACCATCACGCCAGTATCGATACGATACCGATACTCACCAAGTATCGATACTATCGATACTTGCTATCGATACGCCCAGCCCTAACGGAAATAGCAGACGATGTGCGCGTGATGTCACGGGTTGTGGAGCTCCTCATATCTGAACATTGTTGACGATCAGGGCCACCAGCAGCGAGAGCGATTCGGACCGAAAAAGCGACGATTTCCCCATTAATTTGAGCGAGGATGAAAGATTTGTGGATGAGGAAAATTATTTTTTGAAGTGGTTTTCAAAATGTTACCTATCACGCAATATCCCGAAAAACTGCTTCAAAGTGCCTGATTTTAACCACCGCTATATCCACCCATCCATTTTCCTGTGACGTCACTGCGTGACACCACCACAAACAAAGATGGCGGATAGCACATAAAGCTATAGCGACATTAGCTCGGATTCAGACTCGGATTTCAGCGGCTTAAGCAATTAAACAGATTACGCATATATCAGAAACGGATGGTTGGAGTATGGAAGCAGATAGTGAAAACGAAATTGAAGAAGAAACTGAAGCTATTGAGCCATATCACGACAGATAACGGCAAAGAGGACAAATTCGGCGATCGCCTTCTAACCAAAAATTGCATCTTTTGACCACTGGTGCAATTTGAGTCCGTCGATTGGTATGTGTTTGTTTGGCATTAAATGTGGGTGGAAGGAAAGGCTGGATGCAAATATAGCTACAAATTAGGCATAATGATGCAATATGAACATACAATAAGCCTAAGTAGCACGTTAGCATCGATTAGCTTGCAGTCATGCCGTGCGCAAATATGTCTAATTAGCACATAAGTCAATAACATCAACAAAACTCACCTTTGTGATTTCGTTGACTTTATCGTTGGAAATGCATCTGCTTTGAGTGTATATCCACACATCTATTTCGTAGCATCGCTATCAACGGTAGCGATGCTGTGACAGACCAGAACAAACGAGGGACTTTAGCATCTTTTGACCACTGTTGCAACTTGAATCCGTCGATTGGTACGTGTTTGTTTGGCATTAAATGTGGGTGGAGGGAAAGGCTGGATGCAAATATAGCTACAAATGAGGCATAATGATGCAATATGTACATGCAGCTAGCCTAAATAGCATGTTAGCATTGATTAGCATGCCCTGACCATTGATATGTCTGATTAGCACACTCCATATAAGTCAACTTGAATCCGTCCCTGTTCGTGTTGTTACAACCTCCGACAACACACCGACGAGGCATGATGTCTCCAAAGTACGGAAAACAGTCATAAAAACGGAAAATAAAAGAGCTGATTTGACTTGGTGTGTGTAATGTGTTTGAGAAAATGGCGGATTGCTTCCTGTTGTGACGTCACGGGTGAAAGGTCATTGCTCCGACAGCGAACAATTGAAAGGCGTTTAAATCGCCAAATTCACCCTTTTAGAGTTCGGAAATCGGTTAAAAAAAATTGTGGTCCTTTTTCTGCAACATCAAGGTATATATTGACGCTTACATAGGTCTGGTGATAATGTTCCCCTTTAATATACTACACAGGCCAACAAGTCGGACACACCTTCTCATTCAATGCATTTTCTTTATTTTAATGACTATTTACATTGTAGATTGTCACTGAAGGCATCAGAACTATGAATGAACACATGTGGAGTTATGTACTGAACAAAAAAAGGTGAAATAACTGAAAACATGTTTTATATTCTAGTTCAGGGGTAGGGAACCTATGGCTCTCGAGTCAGATGTGGCTCTTTTGATGACTGCATCTTGCTCTCTGATAAATCTTAGCTGACATTGCTTAACACGCTAAGTAGTTAATAACTCCGCTGGTAATCACAGTGTTAAAAAATAATGTTCAAAATATAAAACCTTTTCAGGCATTTTCTACCGCACCTGTTCAAGGAGCCGCATAATGGTAAGAAGTATTTTATTTATTATTGGTTAGCTTCAAAAGAACAATGTCATTTAAAACAATAAGATACTTATTATACTCTAAAAATGTTGGTCTTATTTAAAAATGCACGCATTTAGTTGTATTCAGTGTTAAAAAATATGATGTGGCTCTCACGGGAATACATTTTGAAATATTTGGCTTCCATGGCTCTCTCAGCCAAAAAGGTTCCCGACCCCTGTTCTAGTTACTTCAAAATAGCCACCCTTTGCTCCGATTACTGCTTTGTACACTCATGGCATTCTCTCGATGAGCTTCAAGCACGCCTGTGAAGTGAAAACCTCTTCAGGTGACTACTTCTTGAAGCTCATCAAGAGAATGCCAAGAGTGTGGCTATTTTGAAGGACCTAGAATATAAAACATGTTTTCAGTTACAGTTTTTTCATCTTCTTTTTAAGTACATAACTCCACAGGTGTTCATTCATAGTTTTGATGCCTTCAGTGACAATCTACAATGTAAATAGTCATGAAAATAAAAAAAACACTGAATGAGAAGGCGTGTCCAAACTTTTGGCCTGTACTGTACACTGAAGGCGAATAATAAAGCGTACACAAACCTCTTCACGCTGCATTTGTGCGCTCAAAACTGATAAACTTTCCGCACATCTGGCAAGATAGTCCAGAACAATAGCAACTTTCTTCAGGCCGAGTCACAAACAGTCTTTTCTCAGTTTCAAAACTCCTTCCATCAATCCACACTGACTTCATTACATTTGCAGCTAATTCTATCCTGCTAGGAAATAGAATTCATAATGCCTTGAACGCGCTGGAGATTCCCGGTAACTGAGGTAGAGAAACAGCCCCAGAGCATGATTGACCCCCCACCATGCTTAACAGTAGGCGAGGTGTTCTTCTCTTTGTAAGCTTCCTTTTTTTCTCCTCCAGACGTAACATTGATTCATAGGCCCAAAGAGTTTTGTCCCACCACTCCATAGAACAGTTTCCAAAAACCTTTGGGGTTTGTCCAGATGATTTTTGGCATACTTGAGTCTATTTTACTTGTGCCTGGTAGTCAGAAGTGGGGTGTGCCTGGGAGTTCTGGCATGGAGGCCTTCATCTCGTAGTGCGCGCCTTATTGTCTGGGACAAAACCTGCGTTCCCCCCTCTGCAATGTCCTGTTGTAGTTCCTCAGCTGTTACCCGGGGGGTTTTCACCACTGTACGCTTCAAATACCGGACAGCAGTTGCACACAGCATCCTCTTTCTACCACACCCAGGTAGTGTTTCCACTGTGCCTTTAGCTTTAAACTTGCGAATTATGCTCCCAACCGTGTCTCTTGGAATGTGTAATGTCTTTGCTATTTTCTTATATCCATATCCTTTCTTATGAAGAGAAACAACCTCCTCTCTTGACTTCTTTGACCACTCCCTGGACTTCATTCACCATGTTGCAAATACACCATTGACCATTTACAAGAAGCTAAGCGTCACAGTCTTTTTCAATCAGTTTAATTGTTGCTCGTTATGATTCTAATCACATCTACAGGTGTTTTCAGCACCTGATTGAAAATATCTTATTCAAATTCTGTTCTTAAGAGTTATGATCTTCAAGGGGTTGAACATTTTTGTCAATGAGATATTAAGATAAATGACACTGTTTACAAAATACGGAATAAATGTCCTACTTGCTAAAACACCAAAATTGTGTGGGGGTTGAATAATTTTGATCACAACTGTATGGCGATGTACATTTTAGACCATATCGCCCATCCTTATTCATGACTATAGAAACCAATACCCACAGTGCGACAAAGTGATTTTTTTTTTTTTTTAAATGTCCTCAAAGCCTTTTTTAAAATTGCTACCCACTCTAAGCATGCACACGAGGCCACAAAGCAGGAGCTGAAATGCCCTAATGTGCTTTTCCACAAATGACTACTCCATGCAACTGGTGCTAAAACTCAAAGTGACAAGGGAATCATTGAACCCTGCACTGAAAAATGACCACCTTGAAACAAACAAAAAAAAAAAAGGCAGCTCAGTGTTTTTGTTCTCTGGCTGAGCTAAAAGCCATGTTTGGATTAGCAGGTCCCAGCAGTCTTTGTATGCTGCGGTGCTGGTAATGAAGACATGCAGCAGCAGTGTGTGTGCAGATACATTCAGGCTACTGGAGGGCAAACAGATGTATAAAGTCAGCGGTTCCTGCTGCTACAGCCTTCTTAAATGGCTCTTTGTAAATATTTGATGGTATTTATCGTTCAGTGTCCTGTGTGAAGTCAGGTTATTGCTTTCTTTATGCATTATTCATTGTCGCTCATTGACTTCTGGCTCACGCATGATAACAAAAAAATACCTTTATACTTTATGAAAGAGCATATAGGGTTTTCATGGAGGCCTTTTTAAGAAAGATATAACAAATTACCACAGCTTTATAGTCAGCGACAAAGGAATAAAGTAGAAAAAGTAACAAAAAGGACAAAAAAGGTTAAGTAAAGATGCCTCCTATAATTATGACTGCAGTAATGGTGGTAAAGAAATAGAATCAATTATATAAAAGCCGACACAAAATAAACAAGGTTAAAAGACAAGTGGTGACTCAAGAGAGCACTTTAAAGAAGGTTATATGACAGCTGGTTGAAGTATAAATAATAACATGATTAACAACAGCAAGGCAGGGCACACTGTAGCCCAGCCCAAGATGGCGGCGAGGAGGCGTGGCCGGCAGTCCGACAGCGAGGCAGGGCACACCGTAGCCCAGCCCAAGATGGCGGTGAGGAGGCATGGCCGGCAGTCCGACAGCGAGGCAGAGCACACCGTAGCCCGGCCCAAGATGTCGGTGAGGAGGCGTGGACTGCGAGCAAGCAGCGAGGCGGGGCGCGCCGGAATCAACCCCCCAAATATTATCAGGGCACAATTTAAATCTCCTCTCGCGCTATATAAAAGGGCAGCGGCCGTAAACGCGGGGGGAAGAGACGGAGAGAGAAGGAGCCAGAAGCAAGCGGATGCTGAATGAGAACGAAAAAAAAAGCCACAGGAAGACGAAGACGCACGCGACAGTAAAGGTGGAGCGGCAGAGGAAGCAGGACACGGCAAGGCTGAAAAGCGACCCGCAGAGACTCTTATTATTGAAAAATAATGTCCTTCCTTGATGGTCCTGAGAACCCGCACGACAGCAAGAGACTGTCACACAGCTGTATTATGTTTTTTGTTAAGATGCTGTTTTACGATTCAATGGAAGCAGAGCTCCCGCACCCCCTGCGACCCCAAAAGGGACAAGCGGTAGTAAAATGGATGGATGGTAGCCGATCATATATCAGATAAAAACATATTGACCAATGCAGGAGAAAACGGTCCACAACTAAAAGTACAGTGGAATCTTGATTTATGAACCTCTCGATGTACCGACTCTTCCATTTCTGAACCACAACCTGAATAAAAATGTGCTTTTATCCACAATTTTGTGCCCGGCAGCACATCCATTGCAGGTGTGTTGATTGATTTCCGGTCGTTAGCTACTGTGCGGGTTTTTTTTATGTGGTTTTTTTTTTTTTTTTAGCCCATGTATAACATTTTTGTAGCTCAATATGACTCCAAAGAAATTTCCCAGGAATATCCACAGCGTTGTCGACACTTCTCTTTGCCCCTCTCTTCCAGTGCACGGCAAGAAGAACAACTAACAAGGTAAAGTGGATTACATTTTTTTCTATTATTATTCATCGTAGCAACACAAGTGACAGTGTGTGTGTGTGTGTGTGTGTGTGTGTGTGTGTGTGTGTGTGTTTGTGTGTGTCGGCAGGGCGGCTCCATAGGAGGACAGTTTAGCTTGTTGTTGTTTTTCGGGCTTTGTTATTAAATAAGTTAATCCATCACCCTATTGTTATGTTTGTTTGATACACGGTACTGAATGGTGTTCAAAGAGTACAAACCTTTACTTAAATATGGACTTTTGTCCAGGTTGGAACCCATTATTCATATTAAAATTGTTTCTTATGGAGAAGTTTGCCTCAATATACAAACCTTTCTATTCGCAAAGTTCACTAAATCGAGGTTCCACTGTTTTCCTTAATTCTACCTCAACCAAATAAAACTCCATCCATCCATCCATTTTTTACCGCTTATTCCCTTTTGGGGTCGCGGGGGGCGCTGGCGCCTATCTCAGCTACAATCAGGCGGAAGGCGGTGTACACCCTGGACAAGTCGCTACCTCATCGCAATGTTTATCTATTTTTTACATCACAGTTGACTGCGTGAGACAACATGGTTGAAATTAAAGTTGTTATTTCTTTAGGTAATAGGTGATGCAGGGTAACTCCGACTTGTAAAAATTTTACAAGGTTTTTAACATCCCAAGCCCACATTGCTGCACTGTGAAAGAGACAAAAAGGGCAAAGTGAGTGGGGGAATAATGCGTCAATCAATCAGTCGATACAATCGCAGAATTGACTGTGACGGAGACGAACACCACTTAAAAAAGCCCCGGTGTGTTGCAGATATACCTTTATCTGAAAAGAATAGCAGACATGACTCTACACGGGCTGTTCAGTGGCTGACAATCAGGCAGACACCTCCCTGCTGCTGGAGATAACACCCCCTGTGGATACGGAAAGGGTGTGTGTCTGTGGGTGGAGCTCTTTATCTGATGAGTTGGCTTTGAATAGCCTAATGGAAAGCTTGATTTCTGCCAATATACGTCACTCTGTGACACCACAGATGACACCTAAAACACTCTAAAGTACTGTTCACATATTACCTGGACTAACATTTGACCCAATTATTTCTGGAAAACCCTCGACGTTACACTATATTGATAAGCATTTGGACAAAAGGCTTTGCCAACTGTGTTCTAGTTCATCTCGTAGATGTTGGATGGGCTTTGGAGTCCGGCTCTTAAGCTCAGCTCTTCCAAGCTGGCCTTCATAGATAGACCTTATTTCTAATTTTCACAAACAGACTGGACAAGTTGGTAGAGAAGGCCAGTAACGTGGTGGGAGTGGAGCTGGACTCTCTGGCGGTGGTGTCAGAGAGGAGAAGTCTAGCAAAACTCCTAGCCATTATGGACAACACCTCGCACCCACAACACTCGGACCTTGCGGAGAGAACGAGCACGTTCAGTGGAAGGCTCAGACTCCTTAAATGTAACACGAAACGACACAGGAGGTCCTTCATACAGACAGCCATCAGACTGTATTATGTATATGTTCCTTGACTGCACTTAAATGTAGAATATATGTAGAATATATATATATACTATTCATACATTATTTATTATTATTATCATTGTCTATTGGAAGCGAACTGTGGTGCTGAATTTTCCCCAGGGATCAATAAAGTACTTTCTATTCTATTCTATTTTGTGCATCGGGGTACAATTATAATTAGAGATGTCCGATAACATCGGCCGATAAATGCTTTAAAATGTAATACCAGAAATTATCGGTATCGGTTACAAAAAGTTAAATTTATGACTTTTTAAAACGCTGCTGTATGGAGTGGTACACGGATATAGGGAGAAGTAGAAAGTGCCAAAAAACCTTAAAGGCACTGCCTTTGTGTGCCGTCCCAGTCACATAGTATCTACAGCCTTTCACACACACACAAAAGAATGCATCGCATACTTGGTCAACAGCCATACAGGTCACACTGAGGGTGGCCGTATAAACAACTTTAACACTGTTCCAAATAGGCGCCACACTGTGAACCCACACTAAACAAGAATGACAAACACATTTCGGGAGAACATCCGCACCGCAACACAACATAAACAAAACAGAACAAATACCGAGAACCACATGCAGCACTAACTCCACCTCAACCTCCTCATGCTCTCTCAGGGAGAGCATGTCCCAAATTCCAAGCTGCTGTTTTGAGGCATGTTCAAAAAATAATGCACCTTGTGACTTCAATAATAAATATGGCACTGCCATGTTGGCATTTTTTCCCCATAACTCGAGTTGATTTATTTTGGAGAACCTTGTTACATTGATTAATGCCTCCAGCAAGCACTTTGGCAACAGAGGTAAGGAAAAAAATGGAAGTGTCTAGTAACCAATCAGGTGTTAGGACCTGGCCACTGACATAAAATGAATTAATGAACTACTGAGGTGTGAAACAATCAATTCAATGATTGGATATTGAATTCAACAACTGATTAAATTATTCCAAATAATCCAAAACATGGTAATGATTACATATATAAAGTACATTTTAAATTACATAAACTAATGACACATTTGATGACACATTCTGTATTTAAATACAAATTATATTCAATTATTGTCATATGCACCGGTAAGTAATTATTTAGATATTCATAAATTCATAACATTTTGTCCCATTTGATCATTTTTTGCCAATTAGACACTGAGTAGTATGGTATTGGGGACGGCGTGGCGCAGTGGAAGAGTGGCCGTGCGCAACCGGAGGGTCCCGGGTTCAATTCCCACCTAGTACCAACCTCGTCACGTCCGTTGTGTCCTGAGCAAGACACTTCACCCTTGCTCCTGATGGGTGCTGGTTGGCGCCTTGCATGGCAGCTCCATCCATCAGTGTGTGAATGTGTGTGTGAATGGGTAAATGTGGAAGTAATGTCAAAGCGCTTTGAGTACCTTGAAGGTAGAAAAGCGCTATACAAGTACAACCCATTTATTTATTTATTCAAATACCTGTATGTCATTGTGGATGGGGGCGTGGCCTGCAGGCCTGCTGCGGAGCAGGGTATGCAAGGACCAGCTTCGAAGGCAGCGGCAGGTGAGTAGATTGCCCAGCTGGGCCTTGTTTTCTAATAATCTGCCGCCCTTATTAGGAGCAGCCGGGACGAGAGACGTTGTTGAGAGTTGCTGTTAAACCGAGACATGAGTGCGAGAGACATTTTGCTGGAAAGCAAAACCAGAATGCTTATCAAAAAAAAAAATGTTTCCTCAGACTACCGGGCTCACGAAGGATCTTTGTGTAGAAGAAGCCACAGGAGGGCAACCTCCACAGTCATAAGGAGAGGACTACATATTTCACTTAGTCTACTAATTGAGTAATCTATCAATTAGATTGTCCAATTGAGTAATTAGATTAAAACAAACTTGATAGCCTTAATGATTGTTTCAGGAAAAAGAATTGAAATAACTGCAATGAGGTAGCGACTTGTCCAGGGTGTACTCTGCCTTCCGCCCGATTGTAGCTGAGATAGGCACCAGCGCCCCCCGCTGCCCCAAAGGGAATAAGCGGTAGAAAATGGATGGATGGATAGTTAAAATAAACAATTTTCTTTCTTCATTCTTCTTCTCTAACAAATCATTAATATTGAAATTGCACTTTTAACATGAGTGCAAAATAGATTTTTACATTTATATTCTTTTCATTCTTTAAATTGTATCGTTATACTCATTAAAAAAAAAAAAGATTATAAATTGAAGCTTTTTTCCTAATCAAAGTAATCAATTACCATATTTTCCGGACCATCGGGCGCACCGGATTATAATGGATTATAGATTATATTATTACTTTGTATCCAAATAGAAACTACTTCCTTGTGGTCTACATAACATGTAATGGTGGTTCTTTGGTCAAAATAATGCATAGATTATGTTTTACAGATCATCTTCAAGCCGCTTTCTCACTGTCGCTTCAGGATGCAACGTTTTGTGGGCGGTCTTATTTACGTGGCTCACCTTCGACAACGTCTTCTCCCCGTCATCTTTGTTGTAGCGGTGTAGCGTGCAAGGACGGGAAGAGTCAAAAGGTGGAGCTAACTGTTTTAATGACATTCAGACTTTACTTAAATCAATAACGGAGCAACATCTCATTATCCGTGGCTCACTAGTGCAATAACCAAAAAACGTCCAACCCTCCATCCATCCATCCATTTCCTACCGCTTGTCCCTTTTGGGGTCGCTGGAGCCTATCCCAGCTGCATTCGGGCGGAAGACCGGTACACCCTGGACAAGTTTCCACCTCATAGCAGGACCAAAAACGTCCAACAGGAACTCTCTAATAACTAAAGTTCCTTGGGTGAATAATGTAACGTCACTACACCGGTAGATTTTAGCGCTTTCATACTGAGTTTACTGACAGATATAAGTACCAACTTTACACTATTTTATATTAGAAATGGCAACAGCGGAGGATGAATGTCCCATAACAAGAACATAGAGAAAAAGAAGAAGCTTATCGACTACAAAGGCGGACAAACGCAATTTTTCAGGACTTATGCAGATCCCAAATACAGTTCAGCAGGTACCAGAAGGTAAGAAAAGTCCCTTTTGCATAATATTGCAAAACAAAAGGCCAAGTAATATGTCTTACATTACACACACAATAATAATACTTGTGTGTTAAAGCACAGTACAATCCATTAAGCGGTGCGGCTTCATAGTTTACCAAAGTCGTACTAAAACTTTTTAATAGATTTTTGAGCGCTGTGTGTAATGTTCTATATTTTCAATGGAACATACCGTATTTCCTTGAATTGCCGCCGGGCATATAGTATGCGCCTGCCTTGAATTACTGCCGGGTCAAACTCGCTTCGCAAAATAATTAGCGCATGCTTAGTATTACCGCCTGGTCAAAACACTTCCCCTGTCATCATTTTCAAAATGAAGGAGGCTGATTTCAATACCGGTAATTTGAAATCGCATAAAGGGAATAAGATTAAGAGCTATTCAGTAGGATTTAGGGTCCAAGCTTACATCACACTCAAATTTTTACTGCATGCCTTTGGTAAGTGCCGGAGTAAAAAGAGGTTTTAAAATAATTAGCGCATGCCTACTTTTACCGCATGCCTTTGGTAAGCGCGGGAGTGAGAAGAGGTTTTAAATTAATTAGCGCCCCGGCGGCAATTCAAGGAAGTACGGTGTACAATTTTTGTGTTTACTTGAATCATATTGCAGTCTACACGTTTCTCTTATGTGTGACAGCCATCTACTGGTCACGCTTCCCATTTCACCATGTACCAAATAAAATAGCTTCGAGGTCAGTAAGCACAACCAGAATTATTCCGTAAATTAGGCGCACCGGGTTATAAGGCGCGCTGTCGAGTTTTGAGAAAACGGAAGGATTTTAAGTGTGCTTTATAGTCCGAAAAATACGTTAATTGTTGCAGCCTTAAATAGTGGGTAGTCATAAAGCTTTTTTTTGTCAGTACAGTAGAGTTAATAAACAGGAAACAATATTACACGCATGCACACACACACACACACACACACACACACACACACACACACACACACACACACACACACACACACACACACACACACCACACACACACACACACTGTCATGATAACAGGAGGACATGATAAATGATGGACACTGACCCTGAGCAGCAGACAACTGAAAACCTACATATTAGTGTATGAACTATTTCTATTCCACATCCACACACGGTCTGGGCGGTGTCCTCGTCATGCAAGACCATAATGAAAAGCTGCTGTCTCCCCTGGCCTCATTTATCACGGCGGCTCTAATGGAGGGTGAGATGCCGCAGCAATGTCACAGCGTAAGTGTGCCGGATGGATGTGATGTGAGGAGTGGGAGGAGCCAGGCACGGGCATCAACACTACATGAGCTGGGCTGGAAAAGATAGTGAGAAAGATTGGCCCTAACACAATACGACGCGCTCTAACTATCTCCGTCATGCTGCTCGAGTGATTAATAGAGAAATATGGAATAAGATAACTTGCGGGTGACATTGCCGTAATTCCTCACAGCAAACAGCTGTCCATAATCATTTAGTTGTGTGATACAAGCTTTTCAGGCATAGTCTGTGTTTGTCACACTTTAATGCATACTTGCCAACACTCCCCATTTTCCCGGGTGACTCCCGAATTTCAGTGCCCCTCCCCAAAAAATCTCCTGGGGCAACCATTGTCCCGAATTTCTTAAAGGCACCGTCTTTAGCGTCCTCTCTCACCTGAAAAGGAGACTATTATATATGTCTCCATTATCCATAGGTTTATCTATAACCCATAAAGTAGGCAGGCACGGAACTATTTCTCAGCGTGTGTTTATTCCAGCCGGCACGTTAATACAATGACACACAACATCCGGATTCCCATCATGCATTGCTTCAAAACTACGGCAAGTCGTAATGTCCAAAAACATAACAGAGACGGAGCAGAAGAAGGAAGAAGAGACATGGTGATGCCGAGTAAGAAGAAGAAGTACGCTTGCAAGTTCCAAAATCCATCCATCCATCCATTTTCTACCGCTTATTCCCTTTTGGGGTCGCGGGGGGCGCTGGCGCCTATCTCAGCTACAATCGGGCGGAAGGCGGGGTACACCCTGGACAAGTCGCCACCTCATCGCAGAAGTTCCAAAATGATTGGAAAAAATAATTTCAGTTCATCCAGGACAGCTCGAAGGTGAAGGGGTATACTGCCTGCAAATTTCGTAGATCAGACTTCTCCATTGAACACGGTGGCCGAATGGATATACTCATTCATGAACGGATTTTATATATATATATATATATATATATATATATATATATATAAAATCCTGGTTGTTTTATTAAAGGCCTACTGAAATGAGATTTTATTATTTAAACGGGGATAGCAGGTCCATTCTATGTGTCATACTTGATCATTTCGCGATATTGCCATATTTTTGCTGAAAGGATTTAGTAGAGAACATCGACGATAAAGTTCGCAACTTTTGGTCGCTAATAAAAAAGCCTCGCCTGTACCGGAAGTAGCAGATAATGTGCGCGTGACGTCACGGGTTGTAGAGCTCCTCACATTGTTTACAATCATGGCCACCAGCAGCGAGAGCGATTCGGACCAAGAAAGCGACGATTCCCCCATTAATTTGAGCGAGGATGAAAGATTTGTGGATGAGGATAGTGACAGTGAAAGACTACAAAAAAGAAGGAAAAAAAGGTGAGGGCAGTGGGAGCGATTCAGATGTTATTAGACACATTTACTAGATAATTCTGAAAAATCCCATGTATGCTTATTACTAGTGTTTTATTGAGATTATATGGTACCTGAAAGTCAGAGGGGTGTGGCCAAGGGTGTGGTGACCGCCCGTGTCTCCGGTGGGAGGAGGTAATAGTCCGCTCACGTCTACGGTAAGAGCCGACTTATTAGAACAATTTTCTCACCGAAACCTGCCGGTTGACATGTTGTCGGGAACCATGTTCGCTTGACCGCTCTGTTCCATAGTAAAGCTCCACCTTCGGGGAATGTAAACAAGGAAGCACCGGCTGTGTTTGTGTGCCAAAGGCAGCTGCAATACACCGCTTCCCACCTACATCTTTCTTCTTTGACTTCTCCATTATTGATTGAACAAATTGCAAAAGATTCAGCAACACAGATGTCCAGAATACTGTGTAATTATGCGATTAAAGCAGACTACTTATAGCTTGGATCAGGCTGGAAGAACATGTCTGCTACAACCGTTGACGTCACGCGCACACGTCATCATACGGCGACGTTTTCAACATGATACTTCGCGGGAAATTTAAAATTGCAATTTAGTAAACTAAACCGGCCGTATTGGCATGTGTTGCAATGTTAATATTTCATCATTGATATATATAAACTATCAGACTGGTGGTCGGTAGTAGTGGGTTTCAGTAGGTCTTCTAAGTATGTGTCCAGGAAAGGGCATTTTATGACTTTCCTTAATTTGATTACATGATATGGAATTATTTTATTGTCCTCATTTTATTGCATGATTTTGGTATTCTTTTAATATAGGTAGCCAAGGACTGCAGATGGAAATGAGCTATGTAGCTATAATCTGGTACAGAACATATCTGTCTTTGAACTTAATGTTTCTGTGCATTTTCCCTTCAAATAAAGACTAAACATACAAACCATGCATCAAAAATGTCCCACATAATCCTTTCAAACGAGCAGTCCATTACAGACTATCTATAGTTTTAGCATCTTTGATCTGCATAATGTTCAAAGTGGCCGACTCGTATGTTTTTGCATTTGTCCCTATAATGTACAGTAAATGAAACACAAATATTTTTTGTACTGGTGAAATGATCCAGGGCTTCACGGTGGAAGAGGGGTTAGTGCGTCTGCCTCACAATACGAAGGTCCTGCAGTCCTGGGTTCAAATCCAGGCTCGGGATCTTTCTGTGTGGAGTTCGCATGTTCTCCCCGTGAATGCGTGGGTTCCCTCCGGGTACTCCGGCTTCCTCCCACTTTCAAAGACATACACCTGGGGATAGGTTGATTGGCAACACTAAATTGGCCCTAGTGTGTGAATGTGAGTGTGAATGTTGTCTGTCTATCTGTGTTGGCCCTGCGATGAGGTGGCGACTTGTCCAGGGTGTACCCCGCCTTCCGCCCGATTGTAGCTGAGATAGGCGCCAGCGCCCCCCGCCGCCCCAAAAGGGAATAAGCGGTAGAAAATGGATGGATGGATGGAAATGGTCCAATACATTTGATTCATTATGCCCTTGAAAAAAAAAGTCTAAAAAGGCTTTAATTTGACTTTTGGAAACTTGTAAAGACCCATCCATCCATCCATTTTCTACCGCTTGTCCCGTTCGGGTCGTGGGGGGTGCTGGAGCCTATCTAAGCTGCATTCGGGAGGACGGCGGGGTACACCCTGGACAAGTCACCACTTCATCGTAGGCCAACACAGATAGACAGACAACATTCACACTAGGGACCATTTAGTGTTGCCAATCAACCTATCCCCAGGTGCATGTCTTTGGCGGTGGTAGGAAGCCAAAGTACCCGGTAGAGATGCGCGGTTTGCGGTCTCATCCGCGGATAAACCGCGGGTCGGGCGGGTGACATGACGAAAAAATAGATTTAAATTAGATTCGGGCGGGTGGCAGGTGGTGGTTGAACCATCCGGAAATATTTGATATACATGGTTCTGGGATCGGTACCCTTTACCATTCAAAGAGCCATTTAAGACCCGTGTCACAAAGCGAAGAAGACAATAGGAGACGCTAATATTATCTAGAATGACTACCGGCAGTCACCCAGATAATAAGTATTAGGGCGTGCTATGAAGCCATTGACTTTGTCGCCTTCTACAGCATGTACGATCTGCTTGTCCCCGCCCGTGCGTCGGTAAGGTGGCCGGGGTTGGGGGCGCGGGGGTGTAAAATATATTCAGGAATTATCACGGATACACATGATTCTGGGTATTTGTTGTGTTGCGTTTATGTTGTGTTACTGTGAGGATGTTCTCCCGAAATGTGTTCGTCAATCTTGTTTGGTGTGGCTTCACAGCTTGGCGCATATTAGTAAGTGTTAAAGTTGTTTATATCACAACCATCAGTGTACTCTGTGTCACCCAGTATGCCTTTCAATCTTGTACGTGTGATTGCTGAAGTTGCACACAACATGTTGCCGGACTAACAATCGGTTTGTACATGTTGTTGAAGGTGTCAAAGGCAATGGCTTCACAGCACGCTCATATTCTTGTCATCAGGATGAACACCATTGGATAATCGCGAGAACGTTAGCGGCTCCCATTGTCTTCATTACTCTGAGAAACGGGTTTAAATAGCTCTGTGAGTGGTAAAGGTGGCCGACCTCTGATGTATTTCAGCGGGTGAGCGGTTGCGGTTCTGATAAAATGTTGGTTCGGGTGGATGACGACTTACGTGATGCGGTTGCGGATGAAATAATTGCCTACCTGCGCATCTCTAGTACATGGAGGGAACCCACGCAGTCACGGGGAGAACATGCAAACTCCACACAGAAAGATCTCGATTGAACCCAGGACTACTCATGACCTTCGTATTGTGAGGCACATGCACTAACCCCTGAATTCAAAATAGGCAGTACAAGTGTGTCTGATTTGCTCTGATATCGTATTGGATTGATATTGGCCAAAATTCGACATTGTATCGGAAGTGAAAAAGGTTGCATTGGGACACTGGTAACAGACACAGCATCTCTTGAACAAACGAATCCTGTCAACTCATGTGTTAATTGGTACAAGTCATAAAAAAACGCAGGAAATAATTGATCCAACTTCAGTTTGGACATTTTCTGGTAAAAAAAAAAAAAAAAAAAGTACTTGCTTGTTCTGTACCGAGCTAACATTATGTATCCAATTCCAAAGATGGAAAAAAAAAGCTAAGCATTTCAGCATTGGAAAACTAATTTGTAGGCGTTTCATTTACAAGAGGAGTTATTTCTGGAGGGAATCCATTGATCTTTGCTTGGTTGCCAAAGGTGCAAATCAATGCAAGGGCTGTGTTTCGTCGTTCATTTGGATTGAAAAAAACAAAAAAACAATTAGCCCGCGTGTTCACCAATGTCTTTCAAAAATATATCGGAGATCAATTTTGACGGTACTGTCACTTTGGAGCCGGGTCACGGGTCAGGTATTTGACATGAGGGATTTCAGCGACTTCTCCCAGCAGATCTGAAAGCTCAAAGGCAGCAAAGTCAGAAATGTCCGCCTGCTACCTGATCCAATTTTCCATTACTGTCTCCTTTAATCGCAGTGTCTGACAGGAAATGATGAAAGGGTGTTGAAGGGGGAGAGGATGGGATTCGTGAGCAAAGGGTTAGAGTCCTAGAGAGATGTAGCTATGTGTGAAATGCGATGACATTGGCGGGCGAGCCTTGGGATGTTTCCCAATTCGGTTGTTGCTTCACACCAAATTGTTTACTTGCTTTACAGAGAACATCAAAAAGAAGCTGCGACACACAAATTCACAAGCTATCCACGGCGACGCCGGGTGGAGAGTGGACATGTGTGTGTTTCCCAAACAGGGCTGGGGACATTGTCAAAGTACAAATGATGTAAGCCGGGCCGAAGATGTGTTGGACAGGTATTGAAACGCTTGCAGGGAGCAGAATACCACAAAACGCCATTAAAGGGGAAGATTATCACCAGACCTATGTAAGCGTCAATATATACCTTGATGTTGCAGAAAAAAGACCATACGTTTTTTTAACCGATTTCCGAACTCTAAAAGGGTGAATTTGGCGATTTAAACGGCTTTCAATTGATAGCCTGTCAAGCGATGACCTTTCACCCGTGACGTCGCAACGTGAAGCAATTCGCCATTTTCTCAATCTCATTACACGCACCAAGTCAAATCAGTTCTGTTATTTTCCGTTGTTTCGACTGTTTTCCCGTACCTTGGAGACATCATGCCTCGTCGGTGTGTTGTTGGAGGGTGTAACAACACGAACAAAGACGGATTCAAGTTGCACCAGTGGTCAAAAGATGCGAAAGTCTGCACACTGCACCGACGACAGCTATGCTACGACAGAGATGGCAAGAATGTGTGGATATCCTGCGACTCTCACAGCAGATGCATTTCCAACGATAAAGTCAACGAAATCACAAAGGTGAGTTTTGTTGATGTTATTGACTTATGTGCTAATCAGACATATTTGGTCACGGCATGACTGCAAGCTAGTCAATGCTAACATGCTATTTAGGCTAGCTGTATGTACATATTGCATCATTATGCCTCGTTTGTAGCTATATTTGCATCCAGCCTTTCCCTCCACCCACATTTAATGCCAAACAAACACATACAAATCGTTGGTTGGAAGGCGATCGCCGAATTCGTCCGCGCTTCCTCCCGTGCCGCTGTCTGTCATGATATGGCTCAAAAGCTTCAGTTTCTTCTTCTATTTCGTTTTCGCTATCTGCCTCCACACTCCAACCATCCGTTTCAATACATGTGTAATCTGTTGAATCACTTGCGCCGCTGAAATCCGATTCTGAATCCGGGCTACTATGCTATACCTTTCTGAACTATCCGCCATGTCTGTTTCTGGTGGCTTCACGCAGTGACGTCACAGGACAATAGACGGGTGGATATAACAATGTTTAAAATCAGGCACTTTGAAGCCCTTTTTCGGGATATTGCGTGATTGGTAAAATTTTGAGAAAAACTTTGAAAAATAAAATAAGCCACTGGGAAGTGATTTTTATTGGTTTTAACCCTTCGGAAATTGTGATAATGTTCCCCTTTAAACATCGGAATAGTAAGACGACCAGACCGGTCCAGGCTCATGGTGTGGAGATAGGCTCAAACAAACAGCAACAGAGTAGGCCAACAATATTTGTTGATATGAATAACCATGGGAAGCACGGTGGAACAGGGGTTAGTGCATGTGCCTCACAATACAAAGGTCCTGAGTAGTCCTGAGTTCAATCCCGGGCTCGGGATCGTTCTGTGTGGAGTTTGCATGTCTTCCCCGTGACTGTGAGGGTTCCCTCCGGGTACTCCGGCTTCCTCCCACTTCCAAAAACATGCACCTGGGGATAGGTTGATTGGCAACACTAAATTGGCCCCAGTGTGTGAATGTGAGTGTGAATGTTTTCTGTCTATCTGTGTTGGCCCTGTGATGAGGTGGCGACTTGTTCTGGGTGTACACCGCCTTCCGCCCGATTGTAGCTGAGATAGGCTCCAGCGCTCCCTGCCACCCCAAAGGGAATAAGCGGTAGGAAATGGATGGATGGATATCTGTAAAGCTCTTAGGAGTTAGACATGTTTAAATATATTTCAACATCTAAGCTAGGAATGTGAACATTTAAGGAGCAGGCTCCAGTGCATATCAAATCAAGCACTCTCACAGTCGCGGCGGTAGAAAAGCAACAGTGGCTCGTCTTAAAGCCCAGTGAAGTGGCAGCCGCCCACGCCTGAGGCCATTGTGTATGTGCACACAGCTCTAGGACCACGCAACCCGGCATTGACAAACTTTTCCCAACTTTCTGCGGCCAGTCGTTCTGTTTCCGTTCTGTGGAGTTTAACTTAAAGACCACACCGCCGAGATGGCAACAGGTATGCATGTTGGCACAACACACTGCTCTGCTTGTCTCCTCTAAGTCAGACTAGCAGGCCTAAAGGCTAGGCATTGTGCTAAATAGAGTCGGGAGACACTTTTCCGTAAAGTGCAAACCGGTGTTCTGGCGAGACGTGCTCCTCATTGGAAGTAATGCAACCCCTGTGCGCATGCGTTTGAATCCTAGGAATGCGGAAATGTAACCACAAATTGAAGGACTCATTCACATGAGTACAATGGTTATTCTAAATCAGTGTTTCTTAACCATGGTTGGGCCGTAAGCATCCCGTAAGGCAGTGGTTTTCAAATGGGGGTACGCGTACCCCTGGGGGTACTTGAAGGTATGCCAAGAGGTACGTGAGATTTTTTAAAAATTATTCTAAAAATAGCAACAATTCAAAAATCCTTTATAAATACATTTATTGAATAAGACTTCAAAAAAAATATGAATGTAAGTTCATAAACTGTGAAAAGAAATGCAACAATGCAATATTCAGTGTTGACAGCTAGATTTTTTGTGCACATGTTGCACAAATATTGATGTTAAAGATTTATTTTTTGTGAAGAAATGTTTAGAATGAAGTTGATGAATCCAGATGGATCTCTATTACAATCCCCAAAGAGGGCACTTTAAGTTGATGATTACTTCTATGTGTAAACATATTTATTTATAATTGAATCACTTGTTTATTTTTCAACAAGTTTTTAGTTATTTTTATATCTTTTTTTCCAAATCGTTCAAGAAAGACCACTACAAATGAGCAATATTTTGCATTGTTATACAATTTAATAAATCAGAAACTGATGACATAGTGCTGTATTTTACTTCTTTATCTCTTTTTTTCAACCAAAAATGCTTTGCTCTGATTAGGGGGTACTTGAATTTTAAAAAATGTTCACAGGGGGTACATCGCTGAAAAAAGGTTGAGAACCACTGCTGTAAGGGTCCACCAAAAATATCTTTGGCGGCCACACCAAAAACAATTGGGACAGCAATTTTTCATCAGTTATTTATCACGCCATTCTTTTGCAGTATATTTGGTTATTTTTTAAAAATCAGCCTAAGCTTGAATTTTGTATTTTAAATAAATAATAATCCTTTTGATTAACACTTAAATTTCATATAATTTGACAACTCTAAGTAGGATTCAAATTAAAAAATAAGCTTACAAATTCAGTGTCAATATTTTAGTGGGCCCTTTTGTAGTGTAAAAGTTGGGCCCTGAGATTCAAAAGGTTATATAGAACTATGTTGAAATTTTTTTTACAATTTATATTTTTTTTATATTTTATTAATTACTTAATTTTTAGTATACATGTTTCACACTACAAATGATCAAATTTATAGTGAGGTCAAGCCTGGGTGTCCAGTTAATGAGATGCTGGTGGAACATGACCCCAAAAAACAACATGACTGAATAAATAATACTACAGAATAATAATACAGCTAAAGGTATCATGAAATGAGAAACATATTCAATGTTATATTAACAATAAACATTAAAATGTGTCATTAAATATAAGGCTAACATTTATTTAGCCTTTTTATGAGATTATTTAAGTTTTATTTACACTATGGCGTGACGTTCACACGCCCCCAACCACACTATGTTTTACCCAACATGATGAATAATTGTGATTAAAAATCGTGATTTCAATATTGATGAAAATAGTCCTCATTATTATTTGAACCATTTTGTGCAGCCTTACAGTAATTCAAGCTATGTTTGAACTAAAGAAATGCCATACAAGTAAGAAATAGTGCCTTAGAGTAGTGTCTGGCCGGAGACCAAAAACATATAAGCTGTCAATGGTTAAATTACATGACAACTAAAAAAAAAAAATGTATGTCGACTAATTTTCCTGGTTAATTACATGAATGAAGTTGACTATCGCGATGTTGAGTTACTTTCAGAGAGGTATTTAACAGTATTTATTGTAGTCATTTGCGGACTGCATTGCTTCATACTTCTAACATTTGGTCCAAGGTAACATTAAGACCTCTGATCACTCAGTTCTAACATTTCAGACCACTAAAAATACAATGAATAGAGAGAAAATATTTTGGCTTGTGGAATGTACCTTGCACAGTGAGTTGGGCCTGGGCTTCGATAGTTGCGTTGGTGTTGTCAGCCACACAGGTGTAGATGCCCTCGTCGTCTTTGGTCAGATTGGAAATCTTAAGACTGCCACCGCCGGGCAATTCCACTCGGCCCTCACTGCGGACAGAAAAAACAAAACAAAGTCAAGACTTTGCTGGCACTTCTTTTTTTTTTTTTTACGACCACTGGAAACTGATGGAATCACCAGATTAGGAGGCTGTTCATTCAGTTGTTTAATTTGATAGAAAAAAAGCAGATAAACAGATATGACGCAACACATTTAGTCATTTCAAATGGTTCAATCAATCAATCAATCAATGTTCATTTATACAGCCCTAAATCACTGGTGTCTCAAAGGGCTGCACAAACTACAACACAAACCACTACGACATCCTCGGTAAACCCACATAAGGGCAATGGTTAATCCTGGTTTAACAGTGGTAGTAAGTGTTCCATTATTAGATCAAACAAAATTAAAATATGCATTCTCTAAATTCTGAGGAAATCAGGGTCAAATACCATGAGACATTGTAAAGACACAGAAACAGAGAATAGAACACAAACCAGTGATTGCTTTTCTTGTACGAGGAGAGTAACTGGAGCAAGTTATCAGTTACAGCCTCCTAAATTACTCTGAAAAACTTTGTCCACTCTCCTTGCCTTTTAATTCATTAGGGGGCCCTACAGTACAAACACACACAGCTGCACTAGAGGAGGGGGGGTATCTGCAGCTGTGTTGGATACCTAACACGTGTGGTGAGAACTTAAAACATGCAAATACAGAGTACAAACAATATACGAACTTCCCGCATTGCTCTGTACTATCTGCCAATTCCTCTTTGAAGTGGGTAAGTCAACCTAATTTCAATCTAAGGCCAAGTTTCATTTCTGCTTGTCTACACAATGCACAAACAATCATATTTGAATAATACGAGATAATTTATTTACAATTAATCCAACACACAGCTGCATTCAATTAAATGTGTTCATTAGCTTTCGAAAGCTGTTGCACCAGGTGGATTGACATGAATCCTGGCTCCACGAAAGATATCACTTGAAACAAAGGAAGGGTTATCAAACTTCTTCAAGAATGTAGACCCTCGCAAAATAGTTGATTGATTGTACTTAGTCAGCTGTCTAAAATGTGGACCAGGCACAAACAACATGGGAAGGTTTTCAAATGCAAACATACTGGTAGACCAAGGAAAACATACATTTACCAATTTATTTTCTTGATTTATTTTAGTGTTTCTTAAACCCAGAAATTTGAAATGATTATAGTCGTGTGTTATGTCTGCTATCTGCTTTTTTTTTTTGCTAATTTAAACCAAAAGAACATCCCCCAAGACTGGTGATTCTATAGTTCTTTGCCCGAGGTTGCAGTATGAATGGCTTCAGGACTTTCAGGCTCCAGAGCTTACAATGATTGTTTGTGTAATCACATCTACCAATTTAGTAGAAACTAATTTCAGCTGTTATTCCCTGAAGCATTTTCTTAGGTTTCAGCCTGGGTGATGCACCCTGCTGGGCAATTCTCAACTCCCTTCCTTTTTAATCCTCCTCGTATCAAGCCAAAAAAATGAAAACCCACAAAAAACATTTGGTTTAACGTGAAATATTTACAAAATGTTTGGGTTTGGAAATCTGATAGAAGTCGATGCAAGACGCACAAAGGGTATTGTGTAGTAATTTCTGTGCGTGAGACAACAGCGTGTAGTAGTACAACATTAACGAATGTATTTGATACATCGCCTCAAGTTTTTATTTTCTTTCATCAACTAACGATTAACCCAGATGGCACACATCTACTGAATGACATAGCAGAAGTCGAACATCAAGGACAAGAAGTCATTTTTCATTCAGTGTGTGTTTGAAATAAAACTATTCTATGGACACTTACACACTGTCAAATATTTGATCTTGCAACACAATAGAAAAACTATACAGCAGTACATCAGCTTTCCTATGCCCCACTTTTCCTATGATTCGGGTTTAACCCTTTACTAATACCCTCCTCCATTCACATCCATCTATCCGGATTGTAAATAACCTAATGTAAATAATCGAATGTATTTCTAATGTATATACTTGTTCTTATGCTATCTGAACTCACTATGTTCTCTGCTGGCTGTACATATCCTACTAAGTAAGACCTGCACTGTTTCAATGTCCATTTCTCTGTTGATGCAATTGTTGATGACTGAAGTACTGATATCAACCAAAGCTCCTCATCCCACCCCCCAGATTGTAAATAATGTAAATAATTCAATGTATATACTATGATGATTAACTTGTGTGATGACTGTATTATGCTGATAGTATATATTTGTACCATGAATTGATTAACGTGGACCCCGACTTAAACAAGTTGAAAAACATATTCGGGTGTTACCATTTAGTGGTCGATTGTACGGAATATGTACTGTTCTATGCAATCTACTAATAAAAGTTTCAATCAATCAATCAATCAAACCGCCAAATATTATCAATTGACCGGTGTATCATCCTGTGTGCCAAGACAAAGAATCCCACATGTTGGTGACTCATTCTGTGTACAGTCAAACCTGTTTTAGTGGTCATTTGCAGATAGCGGCCACAAATGTTATACACAGTTATATAAATAGTTATATAGTGGCCACTCATTTTGCATCCCAAAACAGTTTTTTGACTCTGTGTAGCAGCCACCGATAACAAAAAATGTCATGCCACAGTCCATGAAATCTCATTTCTTAAGCGAGATTTACAGTGGCCACAACGGAATCCCACGCGGGAGGTCGCGAGCAACCAGACCATACAGCTGCACCGGGACTCGAGGAGTCTCATCGAAGCTCCCCTAAGCTTTGCGCTGTTCACTAATCCGGAAAAGTCTGGCATGAAAGAAAAAACAGCATTCAATTCCCATGGGTAACAATGAGCAGGCTCAATTCAAATAGCACTGTTCAAAAAAATCAATCAATCATCCATCCATTTACTACCGCTTGTCCCTTTTGGGGTCGCGGGGGGTGCTGGAGTCTGGCTCAGCTGCATTCGGGCGGAAGGCAGGGTTCACCCTGGTATACTTGCCAACGTTGAGACCTCCGGGTTCGGGAGGTAGGGGGTGGGGGGGGCGTGGTCGGGGGTGGGGCGGAGGCGTGGTTGGGGGTGTGGCTAAGAGGGGAAGAGTATATTTACATCTACAATTCACCAACTCAAGTATTTCATATATATTCCTGCGATGAGGAGGCGACTTGTCCAGGGTGTACACCGCCTTCCGCCCGATTGTAGCTGAGATAGGCGCCAGCGCCCCCCGCGACCCCGAAAGGGAATAAGCGGTAGAAAATGGATGGATGGATGGATATATTAATATATGTATGTATGAAATACTTGACTTTCAGTGAATTGTAGCTATACTGTATGTATGTATTTTATTATATATATAAATAAAAGAAATAGTTGAATTTCAGAAGGCACCTATCAAATACACAGTAATAAAAACACAGTTGTTCTACAAACTGTACTCAATAACCAGGCGAGGTGATGAAGTTATGTCTTTTTACTGTGGGCTTCAGAACAGACTCCCTCACTTGCCACGTAAATCGTTGGCCAATCAAAAAAGCAACCCCATAACGCTATAACCAATATTCACCAGGAGATGGCAACAAACAACATAAATCACTCTATTACAGACGGCGTCGCCATGGCTGTAACTTCCTCATTCTTCTGCTTTGTCTCCTTGTGTGTGCAGTTTTTTTATTAAAATCTGTAGATGTTGTAACGTGATTGGGCAGGCAAGCTGTTTATATAGTGGGAAAGCGGACGTGAAAACAGGCTGTCCCCACTCAGGTCCGCATGGAGCTGGAGGGGGCGTGGACTCCAGCTCCCGCTGAATTTCGGGAGTCTCCCGGAAAATCCGGGAGGGTTGGCAAGTATGCATACCCTGGACAAGTCGCCACCTCATGGCAGGGCCAACACAGATAGACAGACAACATTCACAATCACACACTAGGACCAATCAACCTACCTATCCCCAGGTGCATATCTTTGGAGGTGGCAGGAAGCCGGAGTACAACCCACGCAGTCACAGGGAGAACATGCAAACTCCACAAAGAAAGATCCCAAGCCCGGGAATCAAACCAATGACCTTCGTATTGTGAGGCACATTCACTAACCCCTGTTTCCACCATGCTGCTGCAATCAATCAATCAACCAATCAATCCAAGTTGACTTATGTGGCCCTTAATCACAATCGACATCCTCGGCTCAGATCCCACATCAGGGCATGCTTAGAAGCTCACAAAACTGTATTTTAGAAACGGTTTACTACAATTACGTATACATGCACACATGCATGTATACGTAATTGTTTAAAGGTCAACATGTATGGAAATTCAAAATGGCAGTCAACCTGCGTATTAGGGCTGCGAATCTTTGGGTGTCCCACGATTCGATTCAATATCGATTCTTGGGGTCACGGTTCAACAATATATCAATTTTTTCGATTCGATTCTCGATTCAAAAACAATATTTTTCCGATTCAAAAGGATTCTGTATTCATTCAATACATAGGATTTCAGCAGGATTTACCCCAGTCTGCTGACATGCTAACAGAGTAGTAGATTAAAAAAAAAAAAAAAAGCTTTTATAATTGTAAAGGACAATGTTTTATCAACTGATTGCAATAATGTACATTTTTTTTAACTATTAAACGAACCAAAAATATGACTTATTTTATCTTTGTGAAATTGGACACAGTGTGTTGTCAAGCTTATGAGATGTGATGCAAGTGTAAGCCACTGTGACACTATTGTTCTTTTTTTTTATTTTGATAAATGTCTAATGATAATGTCAATGAGGGATTTTTAATCACTGCTATGCTGAAATTATAACTAATATTGATACTGTTGTTGATGATATTCATTTTTGTTTCACTACTTTTGGTTTGTTCTGTGTCGTGTTTGTGTCTCCTCTCAATTGCTCTGTTTATTGCAGTTCTGAGTGTTGCTGCGTCAGGTTTGGTTTTGGAATTGGATTGCATTGTTATGGTGTTGCTGTGTAGTGGTTTGTTGGATTGATTTAAAAAAATAAAAAAAATAAATTCGATTTTTTAAAAATGAGAATCGATTCTGAATCGCACAACGTATTCGATTCGATTCGTATTCGAATCGATGATTTCCCACACCCTTACTGCGTTTAGTGGCCACCTGTCTATGGCGATCACTTTCTTGGCTTCCTTTGAGTGGTCACTATAGACCGGTTTGACTGTACTTTTTTATTGAGTATGTCTGCAAAAAAAAAACAGCAACATTTTTGTATCATCTGCACATAACTTGACCCTCTTATCTTTTTCCATGTGATGTCAGATGAAACAAAAATTGAGCTGTTTGGCCACAATACCCCGCAATATGTTTGGCGGAGAAAAGGTGAGGCCCCTTTAATCCCAGGAACACCATCCCCCGCCGTCAAGCATGATGGTGGTGGTTTTAACGCGCATGGATTGTTTTGCGGGCCAATGGAACTGGTGCTTTAAATGGGACAATGAAAAAGGGGGATTAGTTCAAAATTGTTCAGGTCAAACTAAAATCATCAGCTCGGAGGTTGGGTTTTGTGGCACAGTTGGGGTGTTCCAACAGGACAATGACCCCAAACACACATCAAAAATGGTAAAGGAATGGCTAAATCAGGCTAGAATTAGGGGTTTTAGAATTGCCTTCCTAAAGTCCTGACTTAAAGGCCTACTGAAACCCACTACTACCGACCCACACAGTCTGATAGTTTATATATCAATGATGAAATATTAACATTGCAACACATTGCCAATACGGCCTTTTTAGTTTTTGCTAAATTGCAATTTTTAAATTTCACTGGAGTTTCTTCTTGAAAATGTCGCTTAATGATGACGTCACGGACTGTTAGGAAATATGAGCGCTGCACACACACACAGCTAGAAAAGTCGTCTGCTTTAACGGCATAATTACACAGTATTTTGGACATCTGTTTTTGCTGAATCTTTTGCAATTTGTTCTATTAATATTGGAGAAGTCAAAGTAGAAAGATGTAGGTGGGAAGCTTTAGCCTTTAGCCACACAAACACACGGTGATTCCTTGTTTAAAATTCCCGGAGGTGAAACTTTACTATGGATCACAGAGGTCAAAGCGAACATGGACACCGACCGAATTGTCAACCAGCAGGTTTCGGTGAGAAAATTGTGGTAAAAAGTCGCTTCTTACCGGAGATCAGCTCAGCTTGCGCTGTACATAAAGCTGCCGTCGACTTCCCTGAAGGCACTGGCGTCAAGACACCCGTGGACACACAACCTCCGACTATCAGGTACTGTTAAACTCACAAAAACACTAGCAACACAATAGAAAGATAAGGGATTTCCCAGAATTATCCTAGTAAATGTGTCTAAAAACATCTGAATCTGTCCCAATGCAATAGCGTTTTGTTTTTTTTAACTAGTTTTTTTTTCTAGTCCGTCGCTTTACAATATTCTCAAACACAAATCTTTCATCCTCGCTCAAATTAATGGGGAAATTGTCGTTTTCTCGGTCCGAATAGCTTTTTTTGTTGGAGGCTCCCATTAAAAACAATGTGAGGATGTGAGGCGCCATCAACGGGTGACGTCATCGCCTGCAATTTCCGGTAAAGGCAGGGCTTTTCTGTTAGCGACCAAAAGTTGCAAACTTTATCGTGGATGTTCTCTACTAAGTCCTTTCAGCAAAAATATGGCAATATCGCAAAATGATCAAGTATGACACATAGAATGGACCTGCTATCCCCGTTTAAATAAGAACATCTCATTTCAGTAGGCCTTTAAGGTTTATTGCGCGCTCTGTACTTCTCGATACGTCCGTGTACCACTCCGTAAAGCGGCGTTTTAAAAAGTCATACATTTTACTTTTGAAACAGATACCGATAATTTCCGAAATCACATTATCGGCCGATAATATCGGCAGTCCGATATTATCAGACATCTCTTTAGGTAAACTTTTGATCACGACTGTAAATATTTCATGAAGGTTGAAAAGTTACTCAGTGCTACTTTGACTATTTACACCTGATCCACAAATAAACAATCAACCAGTGACTTTCTATATCGAACAGCATCAACTCCGATTTCCCCAATTCGCTCGAAGGGAAGCGATGTGCGGCCAAGGTCGGGCTTGATTCAACAAGAGTGTGGGCGCTGAGAGGGAGAAAACAAATCAATAGCTTCCAAAAAAGAACCGTGCATTCAGAAAGAGAGAACGAGACACCGGGAAAGGGGAAGCAATGGCGGGGTTGAAATCCAAACATGATCAACAGCAATGTAGACGCTGAGGAGGGCGTTATGTCTTTGTGTGGGAGAGAAAAGTATTTTTAAAGAGTGCAGCTTGATTGTTGGGTTTGAACAAACAATTGAGCTGCAACCAGTGCAACTTTTTCCCCTTACCCCCCCCATGAGACTGTACTGGATGGCACTCCACCTGAATTTTGTATCTCACCACCGCTGCTTGTCTGCTACTTCAATAAAGTACTCTCAGCAAGTACTTCAAACACAGCCAAAAGGAGTTTGACGATCAACTCGGCAAGTGTGTTTTGCTTTTTCTTAGGCTTTTTTTTAGTCCTGACTGGTGATTGGATGATAACCAGGAAGGCAAGGAAAAGGGAGGGACAAGAAACGTCTGCAGTGGTGAGACGGCAGGTTCTTGCTGCTGCTCGGTGGCCTACACCAGTGGTTCTCAAATAGGGGTACGCGTACCCCTCCGGGTACTTGAAGGTATGCCAAGGGGTATGTGAAATTTTTTTTTAAATATTCTAAAAAATAGCAACAATTCAAACATCCTTAATAAATATATTTATTGATTAATACTACAACAAAATATGAATGTAAGTTGAATAAACTGTGAAAAAAATGCAACAATGCAATATTCAGTGTTGACAGCTATATTTTTTGTGGACATGTTCCATAAATATTGATATTAAAGATTTCTTTTTTTTTTGTGAAGAAATGTTTAGAATTAAGTTGATGAATCCAGGTGGATCTCTATTACAATCCCCAAAGAGGGCACTTTAAGTTGATGATTACTTCTATGTGTAGAAATCCATCCATCCATCCATTTTCTACCGCTTATTCCCTTTTGGGGTCGCGGGGGGCGCTGGAGCCTATCTCAGCTACAATCGGGCGGAAGGCGGGGTACACCCTGGACAAGTCGCCACCTCCTTGCAGGGCCAACACAGATAGACAGACAACATTCACACTCACATTCACACACTAGGGCCAATTTAGTGTTGCCAATCAACCTATCCCCAGGTGCATGTCTTTGGAGGTGGGAGGAAGCCGGAGTACCCGGAAGGAACCCACGCATTCACGGGGAGAACATGCAAACTCCCCACAGAAAGATCCCGAGCCTGGATTTGAACCCAGGACTGCAGGACCTTCGTATTGTGAGGCAGACGCACTAACCCCTCTGCCACTGTGAAGCCCTGTGTAGAAATCTTTATTTATAATTTATTTTTCAACAAGTTTTTAGTTATTTTTATATCTTTTTTTCCAAATAGTTCAAGAAAGACCACTACAAATTGTCACGCCTATGGATTATATTTAGTTTTTGTCATGTTTGGTCATGTTATGTTTTGTTTTTTGGACACTCAGTTCTGTTTTTGCACTTCCTGGTTTGTTTTCGTCTCCATGCCAACTCGTTGATTTTCACCTTGCTGTCACGCCAAATTTCTTCCCCCCTACACAAACCTTCCCCCCGGAAGAAACTACTTGAAGGACCCCAATGAGGGTGGAAGGACCTTAAAGCAGCCCACACAGCTGCCTGTTTTAAAAGCATTATAATTGGCTGATTGTCATATGTGGAAAAATAACGGTGAGGAAAAAATATTAGCATTCCAGCATGCTAACCTTTCAAGCTATTTTTGCTTTTCTAATTTTGCAGCTGTAACCCTTAAGAGTCATTTAACTTGGTATTGTCACGCCCTCATTGGGGTCCTTCAGGCATTGGAGGGGCTGTCACGCCAAATTTCTTCCGGGGGGAAGAAATTTGGCGTGACATTGCCCTCAAGTCACACAGTTCTCACACCTGCTAATCATCATCAGAGTCATTATTTAAGCCATTCTGTTTCTGTCTTCAGTTCTCACTTGATCTGTTTGCAGGCGAGTGTGAAGCGACCGGACTGATCAATCAGCACCTCCATGTCCGAGTCCATGGTTCTCGCCCGGAAAAGGGTGGAATGCCATCTCCGGGTTGGGAAGGAGACCCTGCCCCAAGTGGAGGAGTTCAAGTACCTAGGAGTCTTGTTCACGAGTGAGGGAAGAGTGGATCGTGATATCAACAAGCAGATCGGTGCGGCGTCTTCAGTAATGCGGACATTGTATCGATCCGTTGTGGTGAAGAAGGAGCTGAGCCGGAAGGCAAAGCTCTCAATTTACCGGTCGATCTACGTTCCCATCCTCACCTATGGTCATGAGATTTGGGTCATGACCGAAAGGATAAAATCTCTTCCTGTGCATTGAATACTTCCCTGTGAACGGTCGTGAGCTGTGAGACTTTGCATGTCCAATCTCCCTTGAATGAACATTTTTGTTGAAAGACATCATTCAGTTCACAGCGTCGAGCGTTTTACATTTCCTCTCACCGGGAGAACCATTCAGACCGCCAGCCATTAGTGCGGCATTGACAGCTTCTCCTTGTGTGAGAAACTCAAGATAACTTATCGGAGCTCAAGGGAACTTATCAAGCAATCGCTGGATGTAGTATTTAAAAAGAACTCTTGAGATCTAATGCTGCACTTTATCAAGCGGGAGAGATAATGATCATTGCTTTGGAATGATTTGCTGAAGTCTTTTTTTTTTTTTGTTTGTGGACATTTAATTAAAGACAATCCTTGATGGCAAATGCGTGATAGTCAGCCTGACTTAATTCCCACAGCACTTGCACAGGGAATTGCGCGGAAAAAGCTGTGAGAAAGCAGGTGATCGCGCTGCAGCTCCGTCCTACGTACAGTTGTGATCAAAATTATTCAACCGACACACAATTTTGGTGTTTTAGTAAGTTGGACATTTATTCCGTATTTTGTTTATAGTCATATCAAATAAAGATGTGTCAAATAGACAAATGCAACTTAAATTGTAACACTGTATTTTGCAAAATACCAAAAAAAGGACATTTTTCTTAATATCTCATTGACAAAATGATTCAACCCCCTAGTTCGGGAACCTTTTTGGCTGAGAGAGCCAAGAAAGACAAATATTTTAAAATGTATTTCCGTAAGAGCCATATAATATTTTTTTTAACACTGGACACAACTAAACGCGTGCATTTTTAAGTAAGACCAACATTTCTAGAGTATAATAAGTCTCTTATTCTTTGGAATAACATTGTTATTCTGATGCTAACTGTGGAGGGGACGTGGCCTGCGGGCCTGCAGCGAAGCAGGGTGTGCCAGGACCGGCCTCAAACTCAGCGACTGGTGCGTAGATGGCCCACCTGGGCCTTGTTATCTAATCACCTGTCGCTCTGTTATAAGCAGCAGCCAGAAGGAGAGGCGAGGTTGAAACTGGAGCCAGAGCGCGAGCGAGAACGAAAGAGAAAAAGACAATTGCTGGAAAGCAACTGAGAGACTTATTGAAAAATAAAACAATATTGTAACCCTGAAACAGGCTCTCATGTCGGTGCTTGGTGGTCTGAAGAACCCCCAGGAGGGCAAGCCCCACACTAACCAATAATAAAAAAAATACTTCTTACCATTATCGCAACTTTTTGAACATAAAAAAGCATGAGAATGTTTTATATTTTGAACGTTAATTTTAACAAGTGGATGAGGTGGCGACTTGTCCAGGGTGTACCCCGGCTTCCGCCCGATTGTAGCTGAGATGGGCGCCAGTGCAACCCGCGACCCAAAAAGGGAATAAGCGGTAGAAAATGGATGGATGGATGGATGGAATTATTCATTACTTATCGTGTCAAGCGATGTCAGCTCAGATTTATCCGAGAGCCAGATGCAGTCATCAAAAGAGCCACATCTGGCTCGCGAGCCATAGGTTCCCTACCCCTGCCCTAGTTACATGCATCTTTAGTACTTAGTAGAACACCCTTTGGCAGTAATGACATCCTTCAAAGGTGATACATAACCGGACACAAGCTTCTTGCAACCATCTACAGGTATTTTAGCCCATTCCTCTTGGGCAAAGGCCTCCAGTTCATTCATATTCTTGGGCTTGCGTGCTGCAACTGCCTTCTTCAAGTCCCACCACAGCTTTTCTATAGGATTTAGGTCTGGCGACTGTGAAGGCCACTCCAGAGTCTTCCAGCCCTTCTTCTGCAACCACTCTGATGTTGATTTGGAGGTATGCTTGGGATCCTTGTCCTGTTGGAAGGTCCAACGTCTCCCAAGCCTCAGCTTCGTCACTGACTTCATGACATTTGCAGCTAATATATCCTGCTAGAAATAGAATTCACAATGCCGTGAACGCGCTGGAGATTCTCTGTACCTGAGGTAGAGAAACAGCCCCAGAGCATGATTGACCCCCCACCATGCTTAACAGTAGGAAAGGTGTTCTTCTCTTTTTAAGCTTCCTTTTTGTCTCCTCCAGACATAACATTGATTCATAGGCCCAAAGAGTTTTGTCCCATCAGTTTCCCAAAACCTTTGGGGTTTGTCCAGATGATTTTCAGCATACTGGAGTCTATTTTTCTTGTGCCTGGTAGTTAGAAGTGGGGTGCGCCTGGGAGCTCTGGCATGGAGGCCTTCATCTCATAGTGCGCGCCTTATTGTCTGGGACGAAACCTGCATTCCCCCCTCTGCAATGTCCTGTTGTAGTTCCTCAGCTGTTACCCGGGGGATTTTCACCACTGTACGCTTCAAATACCGGACAGCAGTTGCACACAGCATCTTCTTTCTACCACGGCCAGGTAGTGTTTCCACTGTGCCTTTAGCTTTAAACTCGCGAATTATGCTCCCAACTGTGTCTCTTGGAATGTGTAATGTCTTTGCTATTTTCTTATATCCATATCCTTTCCTATGAAGAGAAATTACCTCCTCTCTTGACTTCTTTGACCACTCCCTGGACTTCACCATGTTGCAAATACACCATTGACCATCTACAAGAAGCTGAGCGTCACAGTCTTTTTCAATCAGTTTAATTGTTGCTCATTTTGGTTCTAATCACATCTACAGGTGTTTTCAACACCTGATTGAAAATACCTTATTCAAATTCTGTTCTTAAGAGTTATGATCTTCAAAGGGTTGAATAATTTCGTCAATGAGATATTAAGATAAATGACACTGTTTGGTATGTTACAAAATATAAATTTGTAATTCAAGTTGCATTTGTCTGTTTAATGCATCTTTATTTGATATGACTATAAACAAAAAACGGAATAAATGTCCAACTTGCTAAAACACCAAAATTGTGTGGGGGTTGAATAATTTTGATCACAACTGTACAGAGTAGTCTGTCTGCCTTCCTGGGAGAACGACCCCGCAGAAAGCTGCGACCTCCCCACCCTTACAACTTACGACTAAAAGAAAAGTTGTCTTGTATGTTCACTGTTTCATTTAACATTTTTTGTGGTCCCCTTTATTTAGAAAAGTACCGAAGTACAATTTGGTACCGGTACCAATACCAAAATATTGATATCGGAACAACACTAGTGCACACCTTAAGGAAAGAAAGACTTAAACAAACATTGATTTGTGAAAGAGTAGATGTGTCCTAACTACAGATGTCCGATAATAGCGGACTGCCGATATTATCGGACGATAAATGCTTTAAAATTTAATATCGGGTAATTATCGGTATCTATTTCAAAAAGTAAAATTTAGGACTTTTTAAAACACCGCTGTACAGAGTGGTACACGGACATAAGGAGAAGCACAGAGCGCCAATAAACCTTAAAAGGCACTGCCTTTGCATGTCGGACCAATCATATAATATCTACGGCTTTTCACACACACAAGTGAATGCCACGCATACTTGGTCAACAGCCATACAGGTCACACTGAGGGTGGCCGTATAAACAACATTAACCCTGTTATAGAGTATGTGCCACACTGTGAACCCACACCAAACAAGAACGACAAACACATTTCGGCAGAACATCCACACCGTAACACAAGATAAACGCAACAGAACAAATACCCATAATCCCTTGAAGCACTAACTCCTCTAGGACGCTACAATATACACCTCTGCCACCCCCTATACTGCCCCCCCAAACCCCGCCCACCTCCTCATGTTCGGTCAGGGAGAGCATGTCCCGAATTCCAAGCTGCTGTTTTGAGGCATGTTAAAAAAAAATAATGCACTTTGTGAGTTCAATAATAAATATGGCACTTTTTTCCATAACTTGAGTTGATTTATTTTGGAAAACCTTGTTACATTGTTTAATGCATCCAGCGGGGCATCACAACAAAATTAGGCATAA
>NC_084635.1:12964986-12979986 GCF_033978795.1 Nerophis ophidion
AAAGCACTTGATGAAAGCGGATACAACTTCACCCTCACCTATGAACCCACCCCAGGAAACCAACCAAAAAAGAGCAGAAAACGAAACAACATCATCTGGTACAATCCGCCATTCAGCAAAGACGTCTCAACCAACATCGGCCGCAAGTTCCTCACTCTGATCGACAAACACTTCCCCAAAGGCAACACCCTAAGAAAAATATTCAACAAGAACAACATTAAATTGAGCTACAGCTGTATGAATAACATGCAACAAATCATTTCAAACCACAACAAAGCAATTGCAAAAGGACTGCCTACCCCCAGACTAAACGACTCTGAAACCAATAATGAATGTAACTGTCGCAAGAAACCTGATTGCCCTCTCAACGGAAGGTGCTTACAGACATCAGTCGTTTACCAAGCAAAGGTAATACGCAAGGACATTAACACATCCGACACGTACGTAGGATTAACCGAAGGAGCGTTCAAAACAAGATGGAATAATCACAACGCCTCCTTTAGAAACCAGACTTTGCAGAATTCTACCGAACTCAGCAAACACATTTGGAACCTCAAAGACAATAATGTTGAATATTCAATAACATGGCAAATTCTTGCATCCAGCACACCTTACAACAGTGGTAATAAAAGATGCAACTTATGCTTAAAAGAGAAACTGTTTATTATATATCATCCAGAGCTATCATCCCTCAACAAGCGCAGTGAAATCATTTCAACATGCCGCCACAGGCGGAAACACCTCCTAGGTAACACATGAGCCAATCACCACACCCTACGCCTGCTTGTACCCACCCACTCTGTGCTCTATATAAACCATTGTATGTGAATGCTTCCATTAAAATCTCCTGATGATTGAGGGAACCCCTCATGAAACAGATCTGTAGAGATGAAGTAGTCTTGTGATTTTTTCCCACACCTACATATTGCGCTCTACCACGGTATCGAGCACTATTCTCCGGATAATCCAATCAAGACATATATATATATATATATATATATATATATATATATATATATATATATATATATATATATATATATATATATATATATATATATATATATATATATATACACATACAGATTCTGTTGCTTGGATTAATCGTTGAATGAGTGTAACTAATAAAAATGTATAACATCCGGACCACAGATATAAATACATGGATATAGTAAAATATATATATATTTTTTTAATCAATACACATGTTAAGAGGGCAGTTTCAAAGTTGATGATGTGCATTCAATACAAAAATCAATGAGTGTTATTGCAGGCAGAAAAACTGTTTATTTCAACAATTTTCTTGAAAATATGCATTAAAGTGTCGGTGAGAGTTGTATCACATATTATTACTCGGTCAATCCAAAGCAGTAATCGATAAATTACTTGATTACTAAAAAAAATATATTACTGCATCCCTTTTTAAAAAGCTTCCAATAATACTAGGTGTTAAAAAGTAAAAAAAAAAAAAGAATGAAAATGGAAATAAATATACTACCTTTTTTTTCTATTTAAATGTGCCACTTGTTTGTCTAATTGGAATGTCTTTCTCTTCACAAAAAAATATGAGGTGGCGACCGCCTTCCGTCCGAATGCAGCTGGGATAGGCTCCAGCACCCCCACGAAAAAAAGGGACAAGCGGTAGAAAATGGATGGAGGGAAAATTGCCATGTTGCATTATATATGGGATTGTTTTCCTCTGATGCATTTAAGGCAGGGGTGGCTCCATCAGATTATTTTTAACCCCTGAGAGAAAAAAGTTTGCAGTTTTAAAAAGAGTTCCGTCATTCCCGACTGTCTGTGAGGCCCTGAATGCACACCGGCATTTTCTGGTAAAATAAAAAAGATGAAAACTTTTAAAAGTTTATACAATGGGTTTTGTTTTGCGGATCTATACTATATTTCTTAAGTAAAATACGCGGCAAAATGTCTCTTCTGATAGTAAAGGTTGCAGAGTCCTGATTTAAGAGGATCCTGAAAAAAAAAGACTGAAGGTATCTCAAGTTTCTTTCTTCCCTCCGCAAACATCAGCCATCACTCCTTTTACTTCACCTATTCCTCTGTTGCCATCCATCATTTCCTGAACAAAATCAGAACCATATGAGTCTCCTCTGCATCGGAAAGTGCATCCACTCCAATTCAATAAACCTCAACATGCATGTTTGGCTTTAATTATCTTCTTAAAGGCCTACTGAAATGAGATTTTCTTATTTAAACGGGGATAGCAGGTCCATTCCATGTGCCATACATGATCATTTCGCAATATTGCCATATTTTTGCTGAAAGGATTTAGTAGAGAACATCGACGATAAAGTTCGCAACTTTTGGCGCTGATAAAAAAGCCTTGGTTTTACCGGAAGTAGCAGACGATGTGCGCGTGACGTCACCGGTTTTAGAGCTCCTCACATCCTCACATTGTTTATAATGTGAGCGTCCAGCAGCAAGAGCTATTCGGACCGAAAAAGCGACAATTTCCCCATTAATTTGAGCAAGGATTAAAGATTTGTGGATGAGGAAAGTGAGAGTGAAGGACTAGAAGAAAAAAAAAAAAAGGCGAGGGCAGTGGGAGCGATTCAGATGTTATTAGACACATTTACTAGGATAATTCTGGAAAATTCCTTATCTGTTTATTGTGTTACAAATGTTTTAGTGAGATTATATGGTACCTGAAAGTCGGAGGGGTGTGGCGACTGCCAGTGTCTCTGAGGGAAGCCACCTTTCTCGACGAGGCAAAGCAAAGGCAGCCGTTGGGGCCAGGCTGAGCTCCCCCCCCTCCTCCGCAGTGGAAGCATCCCACTTTCGGGGGAGGCCGGTCGGAGGAGGCAAGAGAGTCCACAGCTGCCTCTTCGACAGGTGCACGAGGAACGACGCAAGCTATCCGCTCATGTCTACGTTAAGAGCCGACTTATTACCACAATTTTCTCACCGAAACCTGCCGTTTGACATGTGGTCGGGAACTGTGTTCGTTTGACCGCTCTGTTCCATATTAAAGCTTCACTATCATCTTGGTCTTCACTTGTTTAAATAAATTCATTTATTTTTTTACTTTGCTTCTTATAACTTTCAGAAAGACAATTTTAGAGAAAAAATACAACCTTAAAAATGATTTTCGGCTTTTTAAACAAATATACATTTTTACCTTTTAAATTCCTTCCTCTTTTTTTTCCTGACAATTTAAATCAATGTTCAAGTAAATGTATTTTTTCTATTGTAAAGAATAATAAATAGATTTTAATTTAATTCTTCACTTTAGCTTCTGTTTTTTCGACCAAAAATATTTGTGAAATATTTCTTCAAACATATTATGAATACAATTCCCAAAAAATATTCTGGCAAATCTAGAAAATCTGTAGAATCAAATTTAAATCTTGTTTCAAAATCTTTTGAATTTATTTTAAAAATTTTGTTCTGGAAAATCTGGAAGAAACAATGATTCGTCTTTGTTAGAAATATAGCTTGGTCCAATTTGTTATATATTCTAACAAAGTGCAGATTGGATTTTAACCTATTTAAAACATCCATTTTCTACCGCTTATTCCCTTTCGGGGTCGCGGGGGGCGCTGGCGCCTATCTCAGCTACAATAGGGCGGAAGGCGGGGTACACCCTGGACAAGTCGCCACCTCATCACAGGGCCAACACAGATAGACAGACAACATTCACACTCACATTCACACACTAGGGCCAACTTAGTGTTGCCAATCAACCTATCCCCAGGTGCATGTCTTTGGAAGTGGGAGGAAGCCGGAGTACCCGGAGGGAACCCACGCATTCACGGGGAGAACATGCAAACTCCACACAGAAAGATCCCGAGGCTGGATTTGAACCCAGGACTGCAGGACCTTCGTATTGTGAGGCAGACGCAATAACCCCTCTGCCACCGTGAAACATGTCATCAAAATTCTAAAATCAATAATAATCAGGAAAAATTATTTATGATGTTCCATAATTTATAATTTTTTTTTTTTCAAAAATATTTCGAATTAGCTAGTTTTTCTCTTCATTTTTTTCGGTTGAAGTTTGAATTTTAAAGAGCCGAAATTAAAGATAAACTATGTTTCAAAATTACATTTTACATATTATTTTTTTTTCTTCATTTATTTATTTACTTATTTTTATTATCTTTCTAGCTATCATTATGTATACGTATCGTTGCATTTGAACAACTTTATTGTTGATAATAGAGGTAAACTACTGCTTTTGTGCATGATCAATAGCGCTTTTTCTATTGGTATTTGTATTGCTCCAGTTTTAGTGTAAAAATGCTCATTGTCATTACTATATTATTTATTTCACTAACTGCTTATTCGCTATCACTTTTACGATCATATTTGTACATATTATGTATGTGCTGGTGTTGTTCTATTGTTATTGTTGTATTTGCTGTTGTTGTTTTTGTCTCTCTGTCTAATCCCCCTCTTATCCCGACAATTTCCCCCTCTGTCTTCCTTTTTTCCTCTTTCTATCCCCTCCTGCTCCGGCCCGGCTGCACCAAATGATAATATAAATACATTTAATAAAGTCACATTCAAATAAGACAACAAGAGAAGTATCCTACACTTCTCTTTTGTAAAGTAAATCTGAACAGCCGATATGGGCGTCTACATCAACTATATGATTTGCCTGAGAAGCTGGACAGGACAAAAAAATAAATAAATAAAATAAAAATTAAAAAAAATAACATTATCTTTTTTTTTAGTGTTTTCTCCTCTTTTAAACCGTTCAATTAAGTGTTTTTTTCATCATTTATTCTCAACAAAAACCTTCCGTAAAAGGAAAAAAAATGTACGAAAGAATGACAGACTATTTTTATATATATATATATATATATATATATATATATATATATATATATATATATATATATATATATATATATATATAGTGTTAACAACACTTTACCTTACTAGCCTATAGAAATCAACCATTTATAAATAGTTAAATGTTGTTACCCACATACGAAAAACGAGCAGCACTCTTTGAAACAGCATGTGGGCATACTTTTATTTTGAAATGTCTCGTTTGGTCTGTCGACGGATGTAAGGAAGCTACTTCCGGGTATGGCCAACGAGGTATTTGTCATTTGTTGGTATTTTACTTGGTAAAATGTTTGATCCACATGCTGTGCATGTTATTTTCACGTTTGTAACGTGCTTTATTTATCACAGTTTTCACGGTGAATTTGAAGGGAAAGGAAGCCTTCAAATAAATCAGTTCAAGAAAGCCATCGTGTCCGTGCTTTTGGAGGGAGTTACACTTTCTAACCTCACTAATGCCTTGCATCTGTTGTGATCCGATGGTTGGATCTTCACCATATTGTTATTTTTGTTCCATTTTTATATCACTCTGCGGTTTGACATACTTAGTTCCTGTTTTGTTCGTTTCCATGGTCCCTCATTAGTTTCAGCTGCTACTCTCTTTCCCAGCACACCTGTCTTTACTAATCACCACCTGTTTATAAGCCAGCGTTTTCTGTTCACTGATTGTCGGATCTTATTTTGTTCGCATACATCTGTTTACGACTTGTCTCTCACTCTTGTTTTCGCTAGCTCTCACGCTAAGCTTTATTTTATTCCTAGCTTTCACGCTAGTTGTTTTGTGTTTCCTTTTGTGTGCCTTTGTGCTTCGGTTTGTTTGTCCTAGTTTTCCATGCTAGCGCTTTTATTTGCCTTTTCTATTTGTATCAGTGTTTTTGTTCAAAGCTCCATCCATCCATCCATCCATCATCTTCCGCTTATCCAAGGTCGGGTCGCGGGGGCAACAGCCTAAGCAGGGAAACCCAGACTTCCCTCTCCCCAGCCACTTCGTCTAGCTCTTCCCGGGGGATCCCGAGGCGTTCCCAGGCCAGCCGGGAGATATAGTCTTCCCAACGTGTCCTGGGTCTTCCCCGTGGCCTCCTACCGGTTGGACGTGCCCTAAACACCTCCCTAGGGAGGCGTTCGGGTGGCATCCTGACCAGATGCCCGAACCACCTCATCTGGCTCCTCTCGATATGGAGGAGCAGCGGCTTTACTTTGAGTTCCTCCCGGATGGCAGAGCTTCTCACCCTATCTCTAAGGGAGAGCCCCGCCACACGGCAGAGGAAACTCATTTCGGCCGCTTGTACCCGTGATCTTATCCTTTCGGTCATGACCCAAAGCTCATGACCATAGGTGAGGATGGGAACGTAGATCGACCGGTAAATTGAGAGCTTTGCCTTCCGGCTCAGCTCCTTCTTCACCACAACGGATCGGTACAACGTCCGCATTACTGAAGACGCCGCACCAATCCGCCTGTCGATCTCACGATCCACTCTTCCCTCACTCGTGAACAAGACTCCTAGGTACTTGAACTCCTCCACTTGGGGCAGGGTCTCCTCCCCAACCCGGAGATAGCACTCCACCCTTTTCCGGGCGAGAACCATGGACTCGGACTTGGAGGTGCTGATTCTCATTCCGGTCGCTTCACACTCGGCTGCGAACCGATCCAGCGAGAGCTGAAGATCCCGGTCAGATGAAGACATCAGGACCACATCATCTGCAAAAAGCAGAGACCTAATCCTGCGGTTACCAAACCGGAACCCCTCAACGCCTTGACTGCGCCTAGAAATTCTGTCCATAAAAGTTATGAACAGAATCGGTGACAAAAGACAGCCTTGGCAGAGTCCAACCCTCACTGGAAATGTGTTCGACTTACTGCCGGCAATGCGGACCAAGCTCTGGCACTGATCGTACAGGGAACGGACCGCCACAATAAGACAGTCCGGTACCCCATACTCTCTGAGCACTCCCCACAGGACTTCCCGAGGGACACGGTCGAATGCCTTCCCCAAGTCCACAAAGCACATGTAGACTGGTTGGGCAAACTCCCATGCACCCTCAAGAACCCTAACGAGAGTATAGAGCTGGTCCACAGTTCCACGACCAGGACGAAAACCACACTGTTCCTCCTGAATCCGAGGTTCGACTATCCGACGTAGCCTCCTCTCCAGTACACCTGAATAAACCTTACCGGGAAGGCTGAGGAGTGTGATCCCACGATAGTTGGAACACACCCTCCGGTCCCCCTTCTTAAAGAGAGGAACCACCACCCCGTCTGCCAATCCAGAGGTACCGCCCCCGATGTCCACGCGATGCTGCAAAGTCTTGTCAACCAAGACAGCCCCACAGCATCCAGAGCCTTAAGGAACTCCGGGCGGATCTTGTCCACCCCTGGGGCCTTGTTCAAAGCTCCTTTTGTTTAATAAATCCCTTAGTTCTTACATTTTTGCTGTGTTCTTGCTGACGCATCCACGGAGGACCGAATCCGGCATTACAATGCCACACAAGCGTAACAGCATCATCTATATTAGATATATAACAACGGGCGGGTGTGGCTTTGATGAAATGTTGGTTCGGGTGGATGGCGGGTGGATGACGACTTTAGTGATGCGGTTGCGGTTGATATAATTGCCTATCCGCGCATCTCTAATATATATAGATTTATTTATTAAAGGTAAATTGAGCAAATTTGCTATTTCTGGCAATTTTTTTAAGTGTGTATCAAACCGGTATCCCTTCACATTAATCAGTACCCAAGAAGTAGCTCTTGGTTTCAAAAAGGTTGGTGGCATTATTAAACAGTGCTTCTATTAGTTATTGATTTCCCCGGCTGAGTTTAAGTACCATGATGTATGGTTTCATAAGAATTCCCCGGGCTTTTTTTTATTTCTGTATATAAATATTTATAGTGTTGTGTGTATATGCACTATTAAATGCCTTCAATTTAGTCAATAACGCAGCAAGGACAGAAAGGTAAATGGCATTTTTCATTTCCCTCCGTGCTTCCAGCGCTATAATAAAGCCTCTACAAAAAACATCCGTAGGGAGGCTCGCGCATTTATGTGCGCTCTCGTGCGTTTTCCTCGCTCAACTAAAGCTGTGCTGTAAACACGCCGGTGGGCTGCAGCGTGCGACACATTTGCATGATGGCTTCATTCCGTCGTCCGATTGCAGACAGATTTCCCGCACCACGCCTCTTGTCTTCCCACACAAGCCGACGCAATATTCACAGTCACATCCAAATCAAGTCAAGGCGACGAGGAGTGGCAGGATTTCGAAAGAGAATTGATTTACATGCCCTACCGATTCGTTGTTTGCAGGGCGCCATGCATTATTCATCCGTTTCATTGACTGCTGGCGGATTTTATTAGGAGATAGAGTGATACTCCCTAGAACAAAAGATGACTTTCACTGAGTGTCATCAGGAGTTGTGTGTACAAGGAACCCAGACGGGGGTTTTCTACGTGCAACTGGCAATGTCATCGTGGTGACAAAACTACTAGAAGTGTGCGGTCATGAGTTTAGTCTGAATGAATCGTGAGCTTTGTGGTGGCAAGACCGGTAAATACAAACATGGACGCCCCTGCTTATTTCAGCAAGACAATGCCAAGTCACATTCAGCACGTGTTACAACAGCGTGGCTTGGTAAAAAAAATATTCTGGGTACCTTCCTGTCTCGCCTGCAGTCCATCGAAAATGTGTGGGCGCATTATGAAGCGTAAAATACGACGGCGGAGACCCCGGTCTGTTAAACGACTGAAGCTTTACATCAGAGGTCGGCAACTTTTTCCACTCAAAGAGCCATTTTGACCCGTTTCACAAAATAAAGAAAACAACGGGAGCCACAAAACTCTTTTGAAATTTAAAATGAAATAACACTGCATACAGAGTTTTTTTTCCTTTGTCCTATGTATAAACCAGGGTTAGTGCTTTCATGGCAAGATTACAAACAGATATAAATAAGAACCATACACTACTTCATATTAGAAATGGCAACAGCGGAGGAGGAATGTCCCATTACAAGAAGATAGAGATAAAGAAGAAGATTATCGACTACGGCGTTAGCACGGACTACGAAGGCGGATGCGCACATTTTTTAGGATTCATGCAGATCCCAAATACAGATCAGCAGGTACCAGAAGGTAAGAAAAGTTTCCTTTGCATAATATTGCAAAACAAAACACCAGATAACATGTCTTACCTGATACACACACCATAATAATATTCCCATGTTGAAGCACATCAAGCTGTTGGACTTCATAACTTACTGAAGTCCAACTAAAACATTTTGATGGATTTTTGGGCGCCGTGTGTAATGTTCTATATTTTCAATGGAACATATAAAATGTTGGTCTTGTTTACTTGAGTCATATTGCCATCTTTGTGCACCCTACACTTATCTCTTATGTTTGACTGCCATCTACTGGTCACATTTATCATTACACCATGGACCAAAAAAAATAGGTTCGGGGTGGGTAAGCTCAACCAAACTTATTCCTGATATTAGGCGCACCGGGTTATAAGGCGCACTGTTGAGTTTTGAGAGGAATTCACTGAAATAATTCACTGAAATGTGTCCCGTGAAAAACCGTCCGACCGGAACTCAAATACAGTAACTAAAGTTTCTTGGGCGAATAATTTAAACTCACTACACCGGTATGTTTTAGTGCTTTCATGGCGAGATTGCAGACAGAGACAAATAAGAACCATTCACTACTTTATATTTGAAATGGCAACAGCGGAGGAAGAATGTCCCATTAGATGAAGATCAAGATAAAGAAGAAGGTTATCGACTACGGTGTTAACACGAACTACAAAGGCGGAAGCGCACATTTATTAGGATTCATGCAGATCCCAAATACAGATCAGCAGGTACCAGAAGGTAAAAAAAGTTGCCTTTGCATAATATTGCAAAACAAAACACCAGATAATATGTCTTACCTTATACACACACCATAATAATATTCCCATGTTGAAGCACATAAAGCTGTTGGACTTCATAACTTACTGAAGTCCAACTAAAACATTTTGATGGATTTTTGGGCGCCGTGTGTAATGTTCTATATTTTCAATGGAACATATAAAATGTTGGTCTTGTTTACTTGAGTCATATTGCCATCTTTGTGCAGCCTACACTTATCTCTTATGTTTGACTGCCATCTACTGGTCACACTTATCATTACACCATGGACCAAAAAAAATAGGTTCGGGGTGGGTAAGCTCAACCAAACTTATTCCTTACATTAGGCACACTGGGTAATAAGGTGCACTGTTGAGTTTTGAGAGAAAAAAAATGTTTTTAATTGCGCCTTACAGCCCGGAAAATATGGTAATTGAAGCTTTGACACCAATGTTTACCAGTCTGGTTACTATTGTTTGCATCGGTTTCATTATGGTGTTCGTATTGATACCCACACCTAGTTTTGTCTCTCTGAGCCCAAAATCCCCGAAAAGATCAATAGAGCCAAGTACTTCTAGAAACGTCTGATTATAAAGGAAAGTTTGAGGGACGAGTGAGACGTTCGAGAGTCAGTATCTTCTAAAACTACCACACACGGTTTTGCGCTGCAAAGAAATGTGATGGGCAGAGAAAAACGAGAGCATCTGCGTCAGAAGCCCGATGAGATATAATTCCCTTCTGTCAAAGACACGCTTGGCTGCTTTGAAGCGTCCTCAAAACCTCCAATTCAAGATCCCCAGCATTGATGTTGTCACTTTCAAGGCCCTGTTTGCACCGTGCTCCCAAGACCAATTAGACTGTCTTTGCAGTTCCTTCTCTCTCACCCTCTCACCATGTACACCAATTAAGAAGTGACAGCACGTCTAACTGGCAGCTATAGCACAACAGGAGATTCAAGGACAACCGGCCCATTGTTTTCATTTGTCAATGCCACAGCTAAATCAAAATGTGCTAACGTCTTTGCGGCGCAATCCATTTTCCGAGTTCACTTTAATGTCTTTCACACGAGTACTCTTGCTCATTACCAGTGTGGGTAGTCTAGGGAGCAGGGGTGAAAATGGAAAATGGTAATTAATACAAGCTTGATTATTAAATACCTTTAAAAGCCCGGATTCCCACACTGTATGCGTAACGGCGTTCTTTCCCTTTCCATTCAGATAAATGTGTCAGTTTTCACTGCGCCGCCAGTTGCAATAATGAGTAGATGCTTACTTGCCAACATTGAGAATTATTTACAATCCGGGGGGTGGGATGAGGAGCTTTGGTTGATATCAGTACTTCAGTCATCAACAATTGCATCAACAGAGAAATGGACATTGAAACAGTGTAGGTCTTATTTAGTAGGATATGTACAGCGAGCAGAGAACATAGTGAGTTCAGATAGCATAAGAACAAGTATATACATTAGAAATACATTCGATTATTTACATTAGGTTATTTACAATCCGGGAGATGGGATGTGAATGGAGGAGGATTAAGGGTTGAAGTTGCCTGGAGGTGTTGTGCTGGTGCATGTACAGTAGATGGCAGTATTGTCCTGTTTAAGAGTGTCACATGCTGTTTACGGCAGACGAACTGCCTTACGGTAGAGTGGTGGAAGTAAACGTGACTGCTGTTGTTGTGTGTTGTTACCGCGCTGGGAGGACTTAATGAAACTGCCTAACATAAAACCCAGGTAAGAAACCAAGAACTCGCCCTCGATCATTCTACAGTTATAACGTCATTGGGCAGACACGCTCTCAGACACGTCACTCAGGTCCTGAATCATCAGGAGATTTTAATCTCCTGATGATTGAAGGAACCCCTCATGAAACAGTTCTGTAGAGATGAAGTAGTCTTGTGATTTTTCCCACACACACACACACACACACACACATATATATATATATACATATATATATATATATATATAGGGCTTCACGGTGGAAGAGGGGTTAGTGCGTCGGCCTCACAATACGAAGTTCCTGCAGTCCTGGGTTCAAATCCAGGCTCGGGATCTTTCTGTGTGGAGTTTGCATGTTCTCCCCGTGAATGCGTGGGTTCCCTCCGGGTACTCCGGCTTCCTCCCACTTCCAAAGACATGCACCTGGGGATAGGTTGATTGGCAACACTAAATTGGCCCTAGTGTGTGAATGTGAGTGTGAATGTTGTCTGTCTATCTGTGTTGGCCCTGCGATGAGGTGGCGACTTGTCCAGGGTGTATCCTGCCTTCCGCCCGATTGTAGCTGAGATAGGCGCCAGTGCCCTCCGCGACCCCAAAAGGGAATAAGCGGTAGAAAATGGATGGATGGATGGATGGATATATATATATATATATATATATATATATATATATATATATATATATATATATATATATATATATATATATATTGAGGATCCCAGCCTTAAAGTTGAGAGTACAATTCCCATTCGGTGTTGTATTGTAAAGAGACAAACTAGTATCTATTAACTGGTGGGAGTCAAATTTATAATGTGTAAGAACATTCTTAGAGAGAGAAATAGGCTGCTCTTCCTGAGCTAATGAGCGCCACAGGAGTGCTTCACTTGTAAACTTCGTCTCTGCAGGAAACCCGGCGACTTCATCTTGCACATGTAGGGGCTGGAATACATCGTGCTCGTCCCCTCGGAGCTGATTTGTTGCCAGAAGAGTTTTACCACCTTGGGGAGTGGGCCCAATTTTTTTTCCCCACAATATTACAGACTGCTGCTTTTCAAAAGTAAGGAGAGAGGAAAGCAACATTTTATAATTAATTGATATTTATTTATTTAATCATTCCTTATCCATCTGTCACTATGCTCCTCCTCTATTGTCAATGTAATAATGAGAATACTGTATAATTTATTTTATTTTACTGTCAACCCATTGTATTGTATTCTCACTATATGTTATTGCTTTTTATATAATTGATACTGTTTATTGTTCATTCTTTCTCTCATTCTTTGTTCTTTGCTAATGGGAAAGTTAATTAAAAAAAATCTACCGTATTTTCCGGACTACCGTATTTCCTTGAAAATGCCATCGGGGCTCTAATTAATTTAAAACCTCTTCTCACTCCCGCACTCACCAAAGGCATGCGGTAAAAGTAAGCATTCGCTAATTATTTTAAAACCTCTTCTCACTCCGGCACTTACCAAAGGTATGCAGTAAAAATTTTAGTGTGATGTAAGCTTGGACCTTAAATCCCACTTAATACCTCTTAATCTTCTTCCCTTTATGCAATTTCAAAATACCGGTATTGAAATCAGCCTCCTCCATTTTGAAAATGATGACAGGGGACGTGTCACTCGCGACGTCACGAGTTTGACCAGGCGGTAATACTAAGCATGCGATAATTATTTTGCGAAGTAATTCAAGACAGGCGCATACTATATGGCCTGCGGCAATTCAAGGAAATATGGTAAAATATTGATGTGTCTTCGCTAACAGCCATAGTGTTTTGAATTCAACAAATAGTTTTAATATTACACTGACAAAACAGTGTGGTATTGGTTGTGCAACGGCGCCATCTTTTGGATGTGTTTGATAACTGCAGGTTGCTTCGGGTTGGAAATGTATTTCCTGATTTGTGCCTTGAACTGGAAGTATAACCGTCGACAACGTTTATACTCTTTATGTCATGATCCGTGGTCCGGATCATGTTTTTGTTACCTTCTGTTAGTTTTGGACTCCCTTAATTCCTATTTTGTGCACCTCCAGGTTTGCTATTGGGTTCACCTGCCTCTGATTAGTGGTCAGCACGATCACCTGCAGTCGACCACTAATCAGAGAGCGGTATAGCTCGGTTGGTAGAGCGGCCGTGCCAGCAACTTGAGGGTTGCAGGTTCGATCCCCACTTCCGCCATTCTGGTCAATGCCGTTGTGTCCTCGGGCAAGACACTTTACCCACCTGCTCCCAGTGCCACCCACACTGGTTTAAATGTAACTTAGATATTGGGTTTCACTATGTAAAGCGCTTTGAGTCACCAGAGAAAAGCGCTATATAAATATAATTCACTTCACAGCTATTTAATCACATTTCTCGCAAACTTGCCTTTTGTTGTTTGTCCGTTATTTTGTAAGGTGGATGATTTATGAGGAATAAATCATGTCCTACCTTCACGCGGGAGAACGACCCCGCAGAAAGATGCGACCCCGATGTGACACTTTATTCACTACTAAGTTTTACAATATCACTTAACCCTTGTGTAATGTTCATATTGTTGTTACTCAGCCAGCGTTTGTGGGTCTGAAGGACCCCTTGCATTTTGTGGCTTTTAATGCGTCACAATCCAACATTTTTACGTTAAAATACTAAACCGATGTTTACCTTATCCTAATAAACATCTGTTCAGTATTTTAACGTAAAAGTGTTGGATTGTGAGATATTACAAGCCACAAAATGTAAGGGGTCCATCAGACCCACAAACGCTGGCTGAGTAACAACAATATGAACGTTGCACGGAAAATTTCTCTGCCCGTTTCTGCATCCCATAGGGACTTTTCTTTTGTGTTTCTGCACCTGCGGTTCACACAAAAGGTTGCTACATTGTTTGTCAACACTGTCTGCTTTTCTCGAACATTTGACCCTCTGATGTTCTGTGTACCTTCACTCTGTCGTCCTTCTGTCTAGGCCTGCTGTGTGTACGTGTGTGTGTGTATGTGTGTGTTGGTGGGTGCGTGTGGTACACAGAAAATCATTTTTCACACTTGTATTAGTCAGTCTAAAAAAAGAAGGGTTTTTAAGCCTTTTTTAAAAGTATCCACAGTCTGTGGTGCCCTCAGGTGGTCAGGGAGAGCGTTCCACAGACTGGAAGCGGTGGAGCAGCAAACCCGGTCTCCCATTGTTTGTAGCTTTGTCCTCGGAGGCTGGAGGAGGTTAGCGTGTCCGGAGCGGAGGTGTTGTGTGGAGGATGGCGTTCCATCCATCTATTCCTACCGCTTGTCCCTTTCTGTTTTGTTGAGCGTGCATTACATGGCTGGTAACTGTTACTAGGTACATGGTGGGTGGGTGGTTGCGTGTGGTACACAGAACATCAATTTCCACACTTCTATTAGCCCCGGGTCCTGTGGACCCGAATATCTTATATGTAATAGAAAGGTGTAGGGGGGGTTGTATGGTGTGTGGTCATTACATATGTAATCTGATATATGTTCTTCAGAGAAAATGAGCCAAAGTCAATGAGTATCAGTTTAGTTAATTGTATCATTTTTCTTTTAATAAAAAATGAAAACGGGTCCCACAGACTCGAACACCACACAA
>NC_084635.1:12984986-13057486 GCF_033978795.1 Nerophis ophidion
TAAAAAAAGCTAAAATGTTAGTAACAAAGCTCCATGATTATCTGTTCCGAGTCACGCTTTTGACACCTGCAGTCCACACACTTTGGAGCAGACAAAGAGAGATAAATCCCCCACTGGGGTCTTGTTGAAAACTAATTTACGACTTTTAATATCTTCTCTTTGCTGGCAGGAGCCTGGCGCCTAACAACGTAGTAAACAAAACGAGTAGAGGGATGAGATGAGACAGTGCGCGAAGGAATTCACAACTTCTAAGGCTTTTTCTGATAAGACCACCAGAAGCAACTCTGCCAGAGAGAGTAGTGAACACATTTTTTTGATGCTTCGGGCAAAACTGACAGAATGCCATTTACCTCCTAAACTAGAAACAGCAGTACTCACAGGAGCAAGCAAAGAATAAAAATGAAAGTTAATAAATTCTGTTGATCTATGATGTTGTGTCTGCTACATATTAAAAGCCTACTGAAATGAGATTTTCTTATTTAAACGGGGACAGCAGGTCCATTCTATGTGTCATACTTGATCATTTCGCGATATTGCCATATTTTTGCTGAAAGGATTTAGTAGAGAACATCCACGATAAAGTTTGCAACTTTCGGTGCTAAGAGAAAAGCCCTGCCTTTACCGGAAGTCGCAGACGATGATGTCACCCGTTGAGGGCTCCTCACATATTCACATTGTTTTTAATGGGTGCCTCCAACAAAAACAGCTATTCGGACCGAGAAAATGACAATTTCCCCATTAATTTGAGCGAGGATGAAAGATTTGTGTTTGAGGATATTGATAGCGACGGACTAGAAAAAAAAATGAAATAAAAAAAACGCGATTGCATTGAGACGGATTCATATGTTTTTAGACACATTTACTAGGATGATTCTGGAAAATCCCTTATTTTTCTATTGTGTTGTTAACAGTACCTGAATTGATTAACGTGGACCCCCGACTTAAACAAGTTGAAAAACTTATTCGGATGTTACCATTTAGTGGTCAATTGTACGGAATATGTACTGTACTGTGCAATCTACTAATAAAAGTATCAATCAATCAAGTCGGGGGTGTGTGTCCACGGGTGTCTTGACACGCAGTGTCTCAGAGAAGTCGACAACAGCTTTATGGGCGGCACAAGCTAAGCTGATTTCCGGTAAGAAGCGACTTTTTACCACAATTTTCTTACCGAAACCTGCTGGTTGACATTCGGTCGGGATCCATGTCCGCTCTGATCCATAGTAAAGTTTCACCTCCGTGAATTTCAAACAAGGAATCACCGTGTGTTTGAGTGGCTAAAGGCTAAAGCTTCCCAACTCCATCTTTCTACTTTGACTTCTCCAATATTAATTGAACAAATTCCAAAGGATTCAGCAACACAGATCTCCAAAATACTGTGTAATTATGCCGTTAAAGCAGACGACTTTTAGCTGTGTGTGTGTGCAGCGCTCATATTCGGATTTAGTAGAGAACATCCACGATAAAGTTTGCAACTTTCGGTGCTAAGAGAAAAGCCCTGCCTTTACCGGAAGTCGCAGACGATGATGTCACCCGTTGAGGGCTCCTCACATATTCACATTGTTTTTAATGGGTTCCTCCAACAAAAACAGCTATTCGGACCGAGAAAACGACAATTTCCCCATTAATTTGAGCGAGGATGAAAGATTTGTGTTTGAGGATATTGATAGCGACGGACTAGAAAAAAAAATAAAATAAAAAAAACGCGATTGCATTGAGACGGATTCATATGTTTTTGGACACATTAACTAGGATGATTCTGGGAAATCCCTTATTTTTCTATTGTGTTGTTAACAGTACCTGATAGTCGGGGGTGTGTGTCCACGGGTGTCTTGACACGCAGTGTCTCAGAGAAGTCGACAACAGCTTTATGGGCGGCACAAGCTAAGCTGATTTCCGGTAAGAAGCGACTTTTTACCACAATTTTCTTACCGAAACCTGCTGGTTGACATTCGGTCGGGATCCATGTCCGCTCTGATCCATAGTAAAGTTTCACCTCCGTGAATTTCAAACAAGGAATCACCGTGTGTTTGAGTGGCTAAAGGCTAAAGTTTCCCAACTCCATCGTTCTATTGACTTCTCCAATATTAATTGAAACAAATTCCAAAGGATTCAGCAACACAGATCTCCAAAATACTGTGTAATTATGCCGTTATAGCAGACTACTTTTAGCTGTGTGTGTGTGCAGCGCTCATATTTCCTAACAGCACGTCATCATTACACGACGTTTTCAAGAAAAAACTCCCGGGAAATTTAAAATTGCAATTTAGTCAACTAAAAAGGCCGTATTGGCATGTGTTGCAATGTTAATATTTCATCATTGATATATAAACTATCAGACTGTGTGGTCGGTAGTAGTGGGTTTCAGTAGGCCTTTAAATGTTTTTAAAAAATTTTTTGCAATAGCATTTCCAGAATGTGTGGTGGGCCGCTAAACAATTAGCTGCGGGCTGCAAATGGCCCCCGGGCCGCACTTTGGACACCCCTGTGTTAGAGCATGTTGCGACAGAAACATAATTTACTTACGCATTCTTTAATGTTTAGACAGGAGCTGTTGTATTAAAAAGTCATTTTTGTGATCTGATATCTAGGATGATAGCATTTCCTCTGTTTTATTCCTAGTAAATTGTCTCGCTAGTGTTATGTTGACTCAACTCACCTGGCAGTATCTGCAGCTGTGCCTCCTCGCTGGACTTTGACGACCCGGCATTCTCCACCAAGCAGCGGTAAAGACCGGCATCGCTCTCGGTGGCATTGCTGATTACCAAAGCACCGCTGGGTGACTGCACCAGCCGTGAGTCCAGTTCCAGGGGCTGACGGTCTTTCTCCCACCGGGTGAAGGGCGAGAGGTCCGAGTTGATCTCGCACGCCAGGACCTGATTGTCTCCCACACGCACAGCGGTCGGCGCCGGCTGGCTGACGAACCTGGGCATTCCTACACGGAAGGAGACCAGGTGGATATTATGTTTTGGAAATGGAAGAAAAACATTCCTTTGAAGTTGGTGATAAAAGCTACTGTGGTGCATAGAAGAAACATTGAATATAAAGTCAGTTTTCTTAGTTGCTAGGCCAAGGAGACTAAAATATATTTGATTTTATTCAATATTCATTTCAGTGGGCCGTTTCATTGAGATCAATAACTCTTTTACAACAGACCTGGTTATCAATCAATCAATCAATGTTTACTTATATAGCCCTAAATCACTAGTGTCTCAAAGGGCTGCACAAATCACTACGACATCCTCGGTAGTACCACATAAGGGCAAGGAAAACTCACACCCAGTGGGACGTCGGTGACAATAATGACTATGAGAACCTTGGAGAGGAGGAAAGCAATGGATGTCGAGCGGGTCCAACATGATACTGCGAAAGTTCAATCCATTATGGATCCAACACAGTCGCGAGAGTCCAGTCCAAAGCGGATCCAACACAGCAGCGAGAGTCCCGTTAAAAAATTTCTACGAACCCTGTTTCCATATGAGTTGGGAAATTGTGTTAGATGTAAATATAAACGGAATACAATGATTTGCAAATCCTTTTCAACCCATATTCAATTGAATGCACTACAAAGACAAGATATTTGATGTTCAAACTCATAAACTCTAGTTTTTTTTTGCAAATAATAATTAACTTAGAATTTCATGGCTGTAACACGTGCCAAAGTAGTTGGGAAAGGGCATGTTCACCCCTGTGTAGGGTTGGGTATCGAGTATCGATTGGAACCGTTACTAACTTTCCGATTCTCCCGGAATCGTTCAAAACTTTAAATTTCTATTCCTAGTTTCGATACCCAGTCCGCCGACCGGAAAAAAAGAAAAAGTCCGCCGACCGGAAGAAGAAGCCGCTGAACACCAACGAAGAAGCGCCCACCGCCGGAAGTGTTAGCATGGCCGAGTCTATGTAGCCGAGCGAGTCAGTCATGCATGGATAGCGGTCGTCGGCGGTCGAAAGTGTGGCTTTATTTTACAAAAAAAAAATGAAATATCAGCGAAATGTAACACGTGTGACAGGACTGTTTCGTGCTGAGGAGGGTGCAAGTCGAACATGATGAAGCACCTCCGAGTTCATGGAGTACAAATAAATGCGTGTCCCGTCTTCGACCCGCTGCCTCTTCCTCTGGCTCCGGCTCCGACGCCCAGCCTGGCACCACGGTGACTGCACTGCAGTCCGAATCCGGTAAGTAAAACAATATATATGCAATAAATAATGTGTTGAGGGGTTCCGGTTTGGTGGCCGCGGGATAAGGTCTCTGCTTTTTGCAGATGATGTGGTCCTGATGGCTTCGTCTGACCGGGATCTTCAGCTCTCACTGGATCGGTTCGCAGCCGAGTGTGAAGCGACCGGAATGAGAATCAGCACCTCCAAGTCCGAGTCCATGGTTCTCGCCCGGAAAAGGGTGGAATGCCATCTCCGGGTTGGGGAGGAGACCCTGCCCCAAGTGGAGGAGTTCAAGTACCTAGGAGTCTTGTTCACGAGTGAGGGAAGAGTGGATCGTGAGATCGACAGGCGGATCGGTGCGGCGTCTTCAGTAATGCGGACGTTGTACCGATCCGTTGTGGTGAAGAAGGAGCTGAGCCGGAAGGCAAAGCTCTCAATTTACCGGTCGATCTACGTTCCCATCCTCACCTATGGTCATGAGCTTTGGGTCATGACCGAAAGGATAAGATCACGGGTACAAGCGGCCGAAATGAGTTTCCTCCGCCGTGTGGCGGGGCTCTCCCTTAGAGATAGGGTGAGAAGCTCTGCCATCCGGGAGGAACTCAAAGTAAAGCCGCTGCTCCTCCACACCGAGAGGAGCCAGATGAGGTGGTTCGGGCATCTGGTCAGGGTGCCACCCGAACGCCTCCCTAGGGAGGTGTTTAGTGGGCAAATCGTCGCTTTCTCGGTCCGAATTACTCTTATTGCTGGTGGCTCACATTATAAACAATGTGAGGATGTGAGGAGCCCTCACACCAGCGACGTCACACGCACATCGTCTGCTACTTCCGGTACAGGCAAGGCTTTTTTATTAGCGACCAAAAGTTGATAACTTTATCGTCGATGTTCTCTACTAAATCCTTTCAGAAAAAATATGGCAATATCGCGAAATGATCAAGTATGACACATAGAATGGACCTGCTATCCCCGTTTAAATAAGAAAATCTCATTTCAGTCGGCCTTTAATTTGGCCCTGCGATGAGTTGGCGACTTGTCCAGGGAGTATGGCGCCTTCCGTCCGATTGTAGCTGAGATAGGCGCCAGCGGCACCCGCGACCCCAAAGGGAATAAGCGGTAGGAAATGGATGGATGGACTTAACTTGTTGGAATGAAAACTAAAAATAAGACAAAAAGTCATGATTTAATGATAAAAACTGTTTTTCACAAGACCGTAAATGACACGTGTAATGCCCCCTACTGGTGGTGTTTATAGATGCATGTCAGTCACAGCCAATGGTAAACAATAAAATATTGCAATCCATATATTGCAACCCAGCACATGGAATTTGTCCAACAAGCACAAATGTGTTAGTGCGGCAAAAACATTTACTGTTTATGTCTGTTATTAATTTGTAATGCAAAACAGCCGACAGACACGCTGCACTAATTCAAAGGGACACTTTGCACATGTTTGTGCTCGCTGCTAATTTTATTGCAATGCGAAATAATTATTCCCCGTGTTCGGAGGCAATTATCTGAAACTCACACTCATAGGGTGCCTTTGGAATAATTGCACTCGATTACTTTGATTAAGGGAAATCTATAATATGTAAACTGCAAAGGGTGCTCCTGGGTTAATTAGTGGAGATGAGTAGGAAAAAGTAACAAGGCCACTCCATCAACCGTAACAAGTGCAACTACCATGGGGACCTTTTTGGGACGGCATGCGGTATGTGTGTCCGAGATTAGCACCAAAGTGAGAGCTTGTGTTTGATCACCGCGTATTTATTGTAATACTTGTCGAAGGCTGGTCTGTGTACAAAAAAAAAGCAATCATATTTTGTAGGATGGAAGATAAAAGATTTATTTTCAATCCCCAAATGTCACAATGATGCAGTGTTGACAAATCTGACCAGCAGAGGTTCTTGTCACCTATGAGCATGTCCACACAAACACAAATATTCTAAAAAGGCACAAATCACACAAAAAATGTCCTTGCACACAAAGTGTAGTAAAATATTCACATAAAACCACATTTAACGACTGTCTTCTTGTTCAGTCGGAAGCCTATAAAGGTAAAAGGTGACTGGTCACGCATTATAATTGGGAAAATAAATTGTTTAGCGATCAGTATCTAAACATTTTTCTTGAGAAGTATTAAATTGGAATTGCCTTTAATGCATATTAAAGGCCTACTGAAACCCACTACTACCGACCACACAGTCTGATAGTTTTTTGTATTGTACCATATGTCCCGGCAAGAAATCTGCGTTCAAAGGACTCCGGCTTATTAGTGATTCCCAAAGCCCAAAAAAAGTCTGCGGGCTATAGAGCGTTTTCATTTCGGGCTCCAGTACTCTGGAATACCCTCCCGGTAACAGTTCGAGATGCCACCTCAGTAGAAGCATTTAAGTCTCACCTTAAAACTCATTTGTATACTCTAGCCTTTAAATAGACACCCTTTTTAGACCAGTTGATCTGCCGTTTCTTTTCTTTTTCTCCTATGTCCCACTCTCCCTTGTGGAGGGGGTCCGGTCCGATCCGGTGGCCATGTACTGCTTGCCTGTGTATCGGCTGGGGACATCTCTGCGCTGCTGATCCGCCTCCGCTTGGGATGGTTTCCTGCTGGCTCCGCTGTGAACGGGACTCTCGCTGCTGTGTTGGATCCGCTTTGGACTGGACTCTCGCGACTGTGTTGGATCCATTATGGATTGAACTTTCACAGTATCATGTTAGACCCGCTCGACATCCATTGCTTTCCTCCTCTCCAAGGTTCTCATAGTCATCATTGTCACCGATGTCCCACTGGGTGTGAGTTTTCCTTGCCCTTATGTGGGCCTACCGAGGATGTCGTAGTGGTTTGTGCAGCCCTTTGAGACACTAGTGATTTAGGGCTATATAAGTAAACATTGATTGATTGATATATCGATGATGAAATATTAACATTGCAACACATGCCAATACGGCCGGGATAGCTTATAAAAGTGCAATTTTAAGTTTCGCGCCGAAAAATCCTGCTGAAACTCTCGGTATGATGACGCCTGCGCGTGACGTCACAGATTGTAGAGGACATTTTTTGCCAGCATCGTTCCCAGCTATAAGTCGTCTGTTTTCATCGCAAAATTCCACAGTATTCTGGATATCTGTGTTGCTGAATCTTTTGCAATTTGTTTAATGAACAATGGAGACATCAAAGAAGAAAGCTGTAAATGGGAATTGATTGATTGATACTTTTATTAGTAGATTGCACAGCTCAGTACATATTCCGTACAATTGACCACTAAATGGTAACACCCCAATAAGTTTTTCAACTTGTTTAAGTCGGGGTCCATGTTAATCAATTCATGGAAGCGGAGAACTGCGGCCGGCTTTAGCAACACAAACAGAGCCAGTGTTTCATTGTTTACATTCCCGAAAGATGACAGTCAAGCTTTACCATGCAACAGAGATGTCAAGCAAACACGGTTGGATTGGACCAAACACACAAAGTACAGTGTATTAGTGAAGTGAAGTGAATTATATTTATATAGCGCTATTCTCAAGTCACTCAAAGCGCTTTATATTGTGAAACCCAATATCTAAGTTACATTTAAACCAGTGTGGGTGGCACTGGGAGCAGGTGAGTAAAGTGTCTTGCCCAAGGACACAACGGCATTGACTAGGATGGCGGAAGCGGGGATCGAACCCGCAACCCTCAAGTTGCTGGCACGGCCGCTCTACAAACCGAGTTATACTAATTAACATTTTACCATTCTGTATTCTGAAGGCGATCTATGTCGTGTGCTACTCCAGCATCAATATCAGCAGCGTCCTCCTGACGGTCACCGTCAGCGTCGGGTTCAAAGCGGTATGGCTCTATCCCTTGTTGCGGTTGAGCCTAGCCGAGTGGTCCTGCCACCCCCACGGCTGCCACTGCGCCTCTCACAGCATCTTCCCTATCTGAATAACACCCACGGCCCTCTAATCCTTTTTTTTTTTTGTTATTCCTCGTCCTTCACTCTCACTTTCCTCATCCACGAAATCTTTCATCCTCGCTCAAATTAATGGTGAAATCGTCGCTTTCTCGGTCCGAATCGCTCTCGCTGCTGGTGGCCATGATTGTAAACAATGTTTAGATGTGAGGAGTTCCACAACCCGTGACGTCAGGCGCACATCGTTTGCTACTTCCGGTACAGGCAAGGCTTTTTTTATTAGCGACCAAAAGTTGCAAACTTTATCGTCGATGTTCTCTACTAAATCCTTTCAGCAAAAATATGGCAATATCGCGAAATGATCAAGTATGACACATAGAATGGACCTGCTATCCCCGTTTAAATAAGAAAATCTCATTTCAGTAGGCCTTTAAGGAGTTATCCGGCTTAACGCGGACAGGGCTTAAAATCATCATAGGTCCCCTTTAAGGTCTACAATAAAGCTTTAAAAGAGCATCAGGCTATGTGCTTCTGTCAGGACGCTACATTACGTACAAGATGTTACTTGCACAATATAATTATTCGCCACGTTGCAGGTGGCTTAAACGAGGCACTTTTTTTCCGGTCTCGTTACTACCGTTTACTTCTGAAGAACCGGGTTTCAGTACACATCTCTATTTGCGATACAGTATCATGAGATTACTCGATTAGATTCCTGTAAACGGTTAGCACCAATATTGAGTCCATCCATGGCAGGTTGAGTAGGTATCGTGTGGCGGGAAAAGGTGGTTTTGTAACAATTCTGTTAAGAGGCTGGAATCTTTCTGATGGGTGATTTATCGTGGGGGGGCTATCTCGCCTAAACAGCCCCTTAAATCCCCTGCCAAGACAGAATCCAGGGGAAATCTCACTTGGAGATAAGAGCCAAACAGCTAAAGATTCCCCTCGGCCGAATTGCTGTTTGGAGGTTGCTGCTAATATGGGCTTAGCTGCCGCCGGTATCGACATGTTTGTATCGCAGCGATCAATCACTAGGAGGAGAGCATATCACCGACATGGCAACCACATTCTCCGTTTGATTAAATATTAGTTATACGAGATGAGAGGCTGTGTGAATAATATATATGCAGCAGGGGATTGCTGGGGTGCAATTCTGTCTTTTTTTTTTTAATAAAGATTTAATTCATTTTGAAAATTTAATATGGGAATATTCAGAGAACCCTTCGTACTTGCACTTTTAGAGACTTTGATCTTTGCTGGTTATTCGGGTAGTCTTCGTTATCACTGGGCTTATTGGCCGTTGAACATGACTAAGATTAACATCACATTCTAAGTGTGCACTAAAGACTGAGAATTTGATATCGGATCTCAGTGATTCTCCAACTTTGGTACGTGGACCACAAGTGATTCGCAGGCTCCATCTAGTGGTTAAATATTGTAATGACGTGACTTGAGCCGTTATCAAAGGTTTATCACTGTCAGGTTTGTACCTGACAGTTTGGTCATGTTTTAGTTTTTCCTCTGTGTTTGTCTTATTTCCTGTCAGCGCTCTTATTTTATCTTTATTTCCTGCTGTTATACCTGGGTGTTTTTTCCCCTCAGCTGTGGCTGATTGGCACCAGGCCACACCTGGTGTCAATCAGCCAGCTGCTTTTTAGACCTGCTTGTTTAAAGTTAAATCATCTTTTCCTGTACGATGCCTGCCGCCTTCTCTGCATCTTGGGGTTCGTCACAAACAGTGTGTGACAGAATAATCCAGCCTAACACGAACCCCGCAGAGATTTCCATGGCGGAGAGGCTTAACAAAGCGCTAGAATTTATGACTAATTTGAAGAAAAGTTTGGACGCTCTTCAAGCCCTCTCCCAACCACCCCTGTCGTCTGTGGGCCTATCTGGGGACGTCTGGGATCCGTCCCTTGAGGGAGGGGGGGGCTATGAGTAGGTGTGCAGCTGAGGAGGCACAGCTACTCCTCCCGCAAGTGGCTCTGTGTCCTACGGCGCCATCATCTCCGGTGGGTCTGCAACCTACGGCGTCACCACACACTCCGGTTGGCCAGCAGACGCCACCACGCACTCCGATGGGCCAGCAGCAGGGGGCGCCACCACGCACTGCGTCGGGCCAGAAGCAGGGGGCACCACAATCCTCTCCGGTGGGCCAGCAGCAGGGGGCGCCACCACCATCCTGTCCGGTGGGCCAGCTGGGACCGCCACCACCATCCTGGCCGGTGGGCCAGCTGGGGGCGCCACCATACTCTTGTCAGCCAAAGATGTGGTCATTTCACGGGCGACCACTTCGCCAATTGGGGCGGCGTTCAACTCGCCGTCACCACCTGACTCTTGCCCCGCTGGTTGCGGGGACACCTGGCATGGCGGCCCACCGCCTTGTCCTCCCTCCGCCCTCCCTTGACTTTGGACTGTTTTTTTAGAGGGAGGTGGTTTTCTAGTACATCTGGTATCCGTTTTGGGAAGGGGGGCTACTGTCAGGTTTGTACCTGACAGTTTGTTCATGTTTTAGTTTTTCCTCTGTGTTTGTCTTATTTCCTGTCAGCGCTCTAATTTTGTCTTTATTTCCTGCTACTACCTGAGTGTTTTTTTCCCCTCAGCTGTGGCTGATTGGCACCAGGCCACACCTGGTGTCAATCAGCCAGCTATTTAGACCTGCTTGTTCCTCCACTCTGGGCTGGATTATTGTCATTAATGATTTTTGTAGAACCTGTAGCTGTTTGCAGCGTGCTGTCTTTTTGTTGCTAGTTCCTGTTTGCTGGATCCTGTTTCCCGTTTTCCAGTTTGGCTGTTCCTAGTTCCTGGTTTGTGTTTTTCATTTTTAAAGATTAAATCAGTGTTTTCCTGCACAATGCCTGCCGCCTTATCTGCATCTTGGGGTTCGTCACAAACAGTGTGTGACAATCAGCCTACAAAGAAAATTGTTACGATCCGACAATTGTAGGCCGTAGTCGACACCAAAATAAACAATTATGACACAAACAGAGTCCTTCGCCATCATTTCTATAACTCAACTCATGTGTATTTACCGTGTTTTCCGTACTATAAGGCGCCTTACAACCCGGTCACCTAATGTACAGAGTAATTCTGGTTTTGCTTACCCACCTCAAAGCAATTGTATTTGGTACATGTTCTAATGATTAAGTGTGACCAGTTGATGGCAGTCATACATAAGTTAGCGCCATCTTTTGACACTTCTTCCACTCCCGTCCTTGCACGCTACTCCGCTACAACAAAGATGAAGAGGAGAAGACGCTGTCGTAGGTGAGCCACGTAAATGAGACCGCCCACAAAACGGCGCATCCGGAAGGGACTGTCAGAAAGCGGCATGAAAAAGATCTGTCAAACATAATCAATGCAACATTTTGACCAAATGTCCACCATTACATGATATGTAGACCACAAGGAAGTGGTTTACATTTAGAAAAAATAAATAAATGACTCCTTTAATGCGCCCTATAATTTGGTGCGCCTTAGTGTATTCACCTTAGGAACTTCAGTTATTAGAGAGTTCCGGTCGGACGATTTTTTACGGGACACATTTCCGGCCTTCTTGTTGTTTCCGGATCAGGAGATGCTGCTCTGTTATTTATTAAAGTAAAGTCTGAATGTCATTAAAACAGTTAGCGCCGTCTGTTGACACTTCTTCCACTCCCGTCCTTGCACGCTACACCGCTACAACAAAGATGACGAGGAGAAGACGCTGTTGTAGGTGAGCCACGTAAATAAGGCCGCCCACAAAACGGTGCATCCGGAAGGGACTATAGGAAAGCGGCTTGAAGATGATCTGTCAAACATAATCTATGCAACATTTTGATCAAATTTCCACCATTACATGATATGTAAACCACAAGGAAGTGTTTACATTTAGAAAAAAAATTAAAATAATATGAGTCTTTTAATGTGCCCTATAATTTGGTGCGGCTTACATATAAACACTGATCGAAAATAGACCATTCATCGGCAGTGCGCCTTATGGTCCGGAAAATATGGTACACATTTATTTTAGTACGAGTTTTATTTCACTTTTATGTGCATTTAATTCAATTTGACTTATTAGTTGAGTACAGTGTTTTTTATTCCGATATTCAAACACAGTCTAACTCAGGAGTGCCCATTACATCAATCGTGAGCTTCCAGTCGACCGCGGGGGGTGTGTCAGTCGATCTCCAGCCAGGCTTTAAAAAAAAATAGACCTAAAAATTAGTGATCATCAATCTTCACCAAGACGTCACTTAAATGACATTCACGGTACCGGAGGGTCTTGTGAGATGACGCTGGCTGCTGCAAGATCATTATTATGAAAATATGACCGAGAGGAAGGCGAGAAACACTTTTTATTTCAACAGACTCTCGCGCCGTACCTTCCGTCAAAACTCTAAAGGCCGACTGCACATTTCCTATCTTCACAATAAAAGCCCTGCTTCATGCTGCCTGCGCTAACTAAATACAGAGTCTTGGAAAACTGGCGTGCACAAGCGATCCCTCAGAAAGCTGGCGTGCACATCACTTGTGCACGCCAGCTTTCCGAGACTCTTATTTTGTTAGCGCAGGCAGCATGAAGCAGGGCTTTTATTGTGAAGATAGGAAATGTGCAGTCGGCCTTTAGAGTTTTGACGGAAGGGACGGCGCGAAAGTCTGTTGAAATAAAAAGTGTTTATCGCCTTCCTCTCTGTCATTTTTTCATAATAATGAACTGGCAGCAGCCAGCGTCATCTCACAAGACCCTCGGGTGCCGTGAATGTCAATCAAGCAAGCTACGGAATTTTCCGCCAATGTTTTTCTTGTAAAGTGTATGGAAGCTGGATGAATTAGATGCCAAAAACCAACCACTTTCATGTGGTATTGTACAGAAAGGACAACTTTTTTTCTCCTCCATTTGAAAATGTGGGCGTTATCATCATTACTGTCTGATTCCAATCAATGCAAGTCATCAGAATCAGGTAATACACCAACTTATATTCTTGTCTTCGTGAAAGAAAGACATCTATATGTGTTACACATGCTTGTATTATCATTAAACACATTTTAACTTGTTTACAAAAATGTCTCTTTCATAAATAAATAAATATAAATGATAAATATAAATGAGGTAGTTCCCCTCGAGTTGGTCAATTGAAAAGTAGCTCGCCTGCAGAAAAAGTGTGGGCACCCCTGGTCTAACTGTTAAAACTGTGTTTAATGTTGGCCAAAAATATTAAATATACTTCTTAGATAAAACCACTGACTTGTTTCTAATGAATTAATGAATAGGCCTACTACGCTACTGTATTTTATTGTTGGTCCACTGAACCACTGCTGTATCCCATACTGTTTATGTACTTAATCCGGGCATAAGCAAGGCTCATTAGAAAAGTAAATTTTATTGCTTCTACCGAGCACAATAGCTGATACTGTACGACAATCCCTACATGCAAACAAAGAATGTGAATGTGGAACTAGTGTCAAAGCACTGTCAGTACCTTGAAACTATGAAAAGCTTTATACAAGTATAATCCATTTACCATTCAGTGTGAATGGGTTGTACTTCCAAACAGGAACCCATTACTTATTTTGTAGTGCTCCCAATTATCATTTGTCATTATGAAAGCTTGGGTCAGCGTGGGATTAATTCCTGCTCAGTGACCGCACACTAAGTGTGACTGTGAAGGGAATAGCTTTCTGTCGCTACGGGCCCTGTGATTGACTGGCAACCAATCTTGTGTGTGAACTGCTTTTTGCCCACAGTCAGCTGGGATAGGCTCCAGCGCTCCAGCAAACCTGAACGGGGACAAGTGGCCGAAAATGGATGGCTGGGTAGATGAATTGTGCAAACGGATCCATAGAAACCGGCCAGTTTTTGGTCTTGGCGGGGTCTCGTTTTTGGGATTAAACAGTTTGCATGCTGATAGTACCACACAGCTATTATATTTGCATTCTAAAATGTCCAGAGTAACAATTAGAATGTCACTTTTTATGCTTTTTATCTATCTCAAGTAATTGGGCAAGCTTCAGGGATGGTTATCAAATGCTGTACATTTATATGGTATCAACCCAGTTTTACTATGTACTACTGTAGGGCAATAAATATTTAGTCGGCCACCGATTGTGCAAGTTCTCCCGCTTAAAATAATGACAGAGGTCTGTAATTTTCATCATAGGTACACTTCAACTGTGAGGGACAGAATGTGAAAAAAAAATCCAGGAATGCACATTAAGAATTTATTTGTAAATTATGGTGGAAAATAAGTATTTGGTCAACCATTCAAAGCTCTCACTGATGGAAGGAGGTTTTGGCTCAAAATCTCACGATAAATGGCCCCATTCATTCTTTCCTTAACACGGATCAATCGTCCTGTCCCCCGAGCAGAAAAACAGCCCCGAAGCATGATGTTTCCACCCCCATGCTTCACAGTAGGTATGGTGTTCTTGGGATGCAACTCAGTATTCTTCTTCCTCCAAACACGACTAGTTGAGTTTATACCAAAGAGTTCTATTTTGGTTTCATCTGACCACATGACATTCTCCCAATCCTCTGCTGTATCATCCATGTATCCATTTTGGTATAAACTCAACTCCTCGTGTTTGGAGGAAGAAGAATACTGAGTTGCATCCCAAGAACACAATACCTACTAGAGATGCGCGGTTTGCGGTTTCATCCGCGGAGTCCGCGGATAAACCGCGGGTCGGGCGGGTGACATGACGAAAAAATAGATTTTAATTAGATTCGGGGGGGTGGCGGTCGATCCATCCGGAAATAGTTGTTATACATGGTTCTGGGATCGGAATCCTTTACCATTCAAAGAGCCATTTAAGACCTGTGTCACACAGCGAAGAAGACAATAGGAGACGCTAATATTCTCTAGAATGACTGCCGGCAGTCACCCAGATAAGTATTAGGGCGTGCTATGAAGCCATTGGCTTTGTCGCCTTCAACAACATGTTCGAACCGTTTGTCAGTCCAGCAACATGTGTGTGGCGTCCGCAGCAACACGCGCACGACTGCAAGGCATGCTGGGTGACACAGAGTACACTAATGGTTGTGATATAAACAATTTTAACACTCTTAGTAATATGCGCCACGCTGTGTAGCCACACCAAACGAGATTGACAAACACATTTCGGGAGAGCATCCTCCCAGTAACACAACATAAACGCAACACAACAAATACCCATAATCCTTTGTGTCTATGACAAATCCTGACTATTTTATACACCCCGCTAGCAGCAACATCATGCTTTGGGGCTGTTTTTCTGCTAAGGGGACAGGACGATTGATCCGTGTTAAGGAAAGAATGAATGGGGCCATGTATCGTGAGATTTTCAGCCAAAACCTCCTTCCATCAGTGAGAGCTTTGAATGGTTGACCAAATACTTATTTTCCACCATCAATTACAAATACATTCTTTAAAATTTCTACAATGTGAATTCCTGGATTTTTTTTTTCCACATTCTGTCTCTCACAGTTGAAGTGTACCTATGATGAAAATGACAGACCTCTGTCATCATTTTAAGTGGGAGAACTTGCACAATCGGTGGCCGACTAAATACTTTTTTGCCCCACTGTGTGTTTCAATACCTTTGTTGCATGAAACGCCGCTTTTGGTTAGGGATTTGGCACCGGGTCAGACACTTGGCACAAGCATAATGGGCTAAGCATGAATGTTCAGTGTGAGTGCGGGACTGGGAGGGTGAATGGTGCCCCAATCCAGTAGGGCACTCAGGCCCTGTCTACAATAAGCCAGATAACTCCTTAAACAAATAACTATTTAGCCTAAACTCCATGTCAGCCACACTAACCCATTGTTTAAGGATCCCCTCCCTGGATATATTTTTTTACACGAGTAAGTGCGCCGTGTATTTCTTGAATCTTCGGCTCTTAGCTCCGTGTGGACTCATGGATCGTTTATAAACGGAGTTCGGAGAGGAAATTAATTCATGAATACGTTAAAGGCCTACTGAAACCCACTACTACCGACCACGCAGTCTGATAGTTTATATATCAATGATGAAATATTAACATTGCAACACATGCCAATACGGCCTTTTTAGTTTACTAAATTGCAATTTTAAATTTCGCGCGGATGTATCATGCTGAAATGTCGCGGTATGATGACGCGTGCGCGTGACGTCACGCATTGTAGAGGACATTTTGTTCCAGCACCGTTCCCAGCTATAAGTCGTCCGTTTTCATCGCATAATTCCACAGTATTATGGACATCTGTGTTGCTGAATCTTTTGCAATTTGTTCAATGAATAATGGAGACGTCAAAGAAGAAAGCTGTAGGTGGGAAGCGGTGTATTGCGGCCGCCTTTAGCAACACAAACACAGCCGGTGTTTCATTGTTTACATTCCCGGAAGATGACAGTCAAGCTTTACTATGGAACAGAGATGTCAAGCGAACACGGTTGGATTGGACCACACACACAAAGTACAGTGTATTATGCATCGATCATTTCGAAAGATCGTGTTTCAAAGAGGGTCCCTTGCGAAGGGCAGAGATGGGCATCGTCACCACCCGTTGACTGGTGCCGAAGAAAGGTGCGGGGCCGACCTTCAGGTTGTACAGGTACAACCATATAATCTCACTAAAACGCTAGTAACACAATAAGCAGATAAGGGATTTTCCAGAATTATCCTAGTAAATGTGTCAAATAACATCTGAATCACTCCCAATGCCCTCGCCTTTTTTTTCCCCTAGTCCTTCACTCTCACTTTCCTCGTTCACAAATCTTTCATCCTCGCTCAAATTAATGGGGAAATCGTCTCTTTCTCGGTCCGAATAGCTATCGCTGCTGGAGGCTATGATTATAAACAATGTGAGGAGCTCCACAACCCGTGACATCACGCGCACATCGTCTGCTACTTCCGGTACAGGCAAGGCTTTTTTATTGGCGACCAAAAGTTGCGAACTTTATCGTGGATGTTCTCTACTAAATCCTTTCAGCAAAAATATGGCAATATCGCGAAATGATCAAGTATGACACATAGAATGGACCTGCTATCCCCGTTTAAATAAGAAAATCTCATTTCAGTAGGCCTTTAATATTTGGTTACATGTCCCTTGGCAAGTTTCACTGCAATAAGGCACTTTTGGTAGCCATCCACAAGTTTCTGGTTAAACTTTTGACCACTCCTCTTGACAAAATTGGTGCAGTTCAGCTAAATTTGTTGGTTTTCTGACATGGACTTGTTTCTTCAGCATTGTCCACACGTTTAAGTCAGGACTTTGGGAGAAGGCCATTCTAAAATCGTAATTCTAGCCTGTTTTAGGCATTCCTTTACCACTTTTGATGTGTGTTTGGGGTCATTGTCCTGTAGGATCACCCAACTGCGCCCAAGACCCAACCTCTAGGCTTATCATTTTAGTTTGTCCTGAAGAATTTGGAGGTAATAGTCCCATTTACTCTCTGTACAGCACCAGTTCCTGTTGTGATCCTCTTCCCGGATCACAGCCTTAGTCTTTTTGGTTTTTTGATTGTTTGGACGCTTCCGGTGCTGAGTTTGTGTGTGCACTTCCTGTTTTGTCTTGTTTCCATGGTTTCTGATTTGTCCCACCTGCTCTTGTTTTACGTTATTGTGTTAGTATTTAAACCTGCCTCGACCTCGTTCATTCTGGATATTTTGTTTGCTCTGCGCAACATTCACGTTTGGTATCTTGTATGTTTTGTCTATTTGCTAAGTTTCGCCTTAGCTTCCGTGCGCTCGGCACGCGTTACGTTTGGACTTCGGACTCTCTGCTAAGTTTAGCATTAGCTTACCGTGCGTCGGCACGCATGTTCTTTTGCTGTTTTGTACCAGTGTTATTTTATCACTTTTTGTATATTAAACCAAGCTCTTGCCTGCCTGGTCCCACTGCATCTTGGGGTGACTCAACACGCGCATCCACAATGAGTCCCGAATGTGACAGTTCCATTAGCAGCAAAACAGGCCCAGAGCATAATACTACAACCACCATGCTTGACGGTGGGTATGGTGTTCCTGGGATTAAAGGCCTCTCCTTTTGTCCTCCAAACATATTGCTGGCTATTGTGGCCAAACAGCTCAATTTTTGTTTCATCTGACATCACAATGGACAAAGATAAGACCTACTGGAGGAAATTTCTGTGGTCAGATTAAACAAAAATAGAGTTTTTTGGAGGAGAAAAGGTGAGGCTTTTAATCCCAGGAACACTTTACCTACCTTGGGGGGCCTTAAACAATGCATTATGTGTGTTTGTGTGGACAGGGATAAGGTTAGGTGGGATATATCCTGTATAACCTTAGTGTGGAAGCAGCCTAAGAGCCTGGTGTGAGAATGCCCAAGTGTACCACTATGAGCGGCAAGTTACTAAAGGCGACACGGTTTAGAGTCTCTACCCAGCAAGAAAAATCCTTTGGCCCTAAGAGGCCTGACATTTTAAAAGATGAGGCTGAAAACAAAGGCCCCAGGTCTTATAACCAGAGATAGAAGCTTGACTTTACGCTGCATGTGAGAGATGACATTTGTGCTCCAAGTGCACACAGGAGAGAGATCCCTGAAAGTCGTTAGCAGACATTACAAGTCGTCGTCCGTCTCCCCCCAAGAAAGCAAGACCTTCTTTTAGCAGTGTGGATACAAACTCCACTTCGTCCATCTCGGACGATCATGTTGGTAAGAAATAGTCCAGGGGTCACCAACCTTTTTGAAAGAAAGAGCTACTTATTGGGTACTTATTAATGCAAAGGGCTACCAGTTTGATACGCACTTCAATAAATTGCCAGAAATATGCAGTTTGATCAATTTACCTTTGATAAATAAATCTTTATATACAAAGAAATGGGTATTTCTGTCTGTCATTCCGTCGTACATTTTTTTTCCTTTTACGGAAGGTTTTTTGTAGAGAATAAATGATGAAAAAAATACTTCATTGAACGGTTTAAAAGAGGAGAAAACAGGAAAAAATAAGAAAATTCAATTTTTAAACATAGTTTATACTCCATTCCGATTCTTTAAAATTCAAAATTCAACCGAAAAAAAGAGAAGAAAAACTAGCTAATTCGAAACTTTTTGAAAAATTTCAACAAATAATTTATGGAACATCATTAGTCATTTTTCCTGATTAAGATTAATTTTAGAGTTTTGATGACATGTTTTGAATAGGTTAAAATCCAATATGCACTTTGTTAGAGTATATAACATATTGGACCAAGCTATATTTCTAACAAAGACAAATCATTATTTCTTCTAGATTTTCCAGAACAAAAATTTCAAAAGAAATTCAAAAGACTTTGAAATAAGATTTACATTTGATTCTAAAGATTTTTTCTAGATTTGCCAGAATATTTTTTTTTTTAATTTTAATCATAATAAGTTTGAAGAAATATTTTACAAATATTCTTTGTCGAAAAAACAGAAGCTAAAATGAAGAATTAAATTAAAATGTATTTTTTATTCTTTACAATTAAAAAAAAAATACTTGAACATTGATTTAAATTGTCAGGAAAGAAGAGGTAGGAATTTAAAGGTAAAAAGGTATATGTGTTTAAAAATCCTAAAATAATTTTTAAGGTTGTATTTTTTTCTCTAACATTGTCTTTCTGAAAGTTATAAGCAGCAAAGTAAAAAAGAAATAAATTAATTTATTTAAACAAGTGAAGACCAAGTCTTTAAAATATTTTCTTGGATTTTCAAATTCTATTTGAGTTTTGTCTCTCTTAGAATTAAAAATGTCAAGCAAAGCTAGACCAGCTTGCTAGTAAATGAATAAAATTTAAAAAATAGAGGCAGCTCACTGGTAAGTGCTGCTATTTGAGCTATTTTTAGAACAGGCCAGCGGGCGACTCATCTGGTCCTTACGTTGGTGACCCCTGAAATAGTCATTCGGAGCTCATTCAACGTTTTGAATTCTAGCATCCTCACCAAAACAAAAACAGAGGCAGGAAATTAGACCAAGCGGCAGCTTGAAGCCCTCTTTGGGATGTATTTTAATGCCAAGATGCATCCAAATACCTAATCCGTTCTCCTCATTCTATTTTTTAACAGCCAGAAAATATGAAGTGAATTATGTCTTGCATGTGTGTGTGTTCTTGTATGTCTACCCTTCTTGAGACAACAATAAGTAAAATTACCTCCCATATAAGGACCGGTGAACAAGTTAGGACATAAATCATGGTCTCAATATGGAAAACCATTGCATCTAATCAATAATGTCTCATTTGCACCTCCGGTGGTGAAATCTATCAAAATTAGGGTGGTCTCAAAATGGAAGGATTTTTTAAATTGACTGTGTGTCGGTTTTCAAAGCACTCCCCTTCTGGTCAACATATGAAATAACAAGTGTGTGGAAAAATTTGAAGTGCTCCCCCTTTGGCCAACATATGTAATGACAAGTGTGTGTAAGGAATTTAAATATGCCCCCTTTCCCCAAAATGTATTTTAAAAAAAACGAAACAACAATATGTATACAGAGACATACTGTAATAACCTGAAGTAAAAAATTAAGATTAAAAACCAGTTAAAAAAAACATTAAAAAAATTATTTTTGGCATATTTGCATGATATGTATATATTATTAAAGGCCTACTGAACCCCACTACTACCGACCGCGCAGTCTGATAGTTTATATATCAATGATGAAATATTAACATTGCAACATATGCCAATACGGCCTTTTTAGTTTACTAAATTGCAATTTTAAATTTCCCGCGAAGTGTCCTGTTGAAAGCGTCGCGGAATGATGACGCTTATGTTGACGTGTGCTTGTGACGTTATTGGTTGGAGCGGACGACTTAATCGCATAATTACACAGTATTCTGGACATCTGTGTTGCTAAATCTTTTGCAATTTGTTCAATTAATAATGGAGACGTCAAAGAAGAATGCTGTTGGTGGAAAACGGTGGAATACAGCTGTCTTTAGCAACAAACACAGCGGGTGTTTCTTTGTTTGTTGTGAAGCTTTAATATGGAACAGAGCGGACAGGCGAACATGTTTCTCTACCACATGTCGAAAATGGTGGTAATAAGTCGGCTCTTACCGGAGACATGAGTGGAGCTTGCGTCCTCCTGCTGCTGTCAAAGAGGCAGCTGCAACTTTCTTGGCTTCTCCATGGCTTCCATCAGAGACACTGGCGGTCACCACACCGTCTCCGACTATCAGGTATGCCTTTATAATCTCACTAAAACACTAGTAACACAACAAGCAAATAAGGGATTTTCCAGAATTATCCTATTAAATAAATGGGTTGTACTTGTATAGCGCTTTTCTACCTTCATGGTACTCAAAGCACTTTGACACTACTTCCACATTTACCCATTCACACAAACATTCACACACTGATGGAGGGAACTGCCGTGCAAGGCGCTAACCGGCACCCATCAGGAGCAAGGGTGAAGTGTCTTGCTCAGGACACAACGGACGTGACGAGGTTGGTAAATGTGTCCAATAATATCTGAATCGCTCCCACTGCCCTGTCTTTTTTTTTCTTTCTTTATCATTCACTCTAACTTTCCTCATCCACAAATCTTTCATCCTCGCTCAAATTAATGGGGGAATTGTCGCTTTCTCCGTCCGAATCGCTCTAGCTGCTAGTGGCTATGATTGTAAACAATGTAAGGATGTGAGGAGCCCTACAACCAGTGACGTCACGTGCACATCGTCTGCTACTTCGGGTACAGGCAAGGCTTTTTTATTAGCGACCAAAAGTTGCGAACTTTATCGTCGATTTTCTCTACTAAATCCTTTCAGCAAAAATATGGCAATATCGCGAAATGATCAAGTATGACACATAGAATGGACCTGCTATCCCCGTTTAAATAAGAAAATCTCATTTCAGTAGGCCTTTAAGGTCCCAAGAGCAACTGTGCAGACAATGTTTTGCAAGTATAAAGTGCATGGCACAGTTTTGTCACTGCCACGATCAGGAAGAAAACGCAAGCTCCCACCTGCTGAAGAGAGAAAATTGGTCAGGATGATCAAGAGTCAACGACTGTATTTGGCTGACAATTTAGCTTTTAATACTATCGTCCTATCGTGATAATGCATGTTGATGACAAATTCTCGCTGTGTACCGCGAATATGACAGCGACAGCAGCTAATTGTTGCCTCTTTCAACTATTCCCCCTACAATACACACTAAGGCTATGAAGTGTGTTTTATCCGATTAATCGAAAAAACTATTCGATGACTAAAATAATGGACAACTGCAGCCCTGCTGAACTGTGCTGCCACTTTCACACTAAAATGAGGTGAAGCGCTTCCCGGGGAGCAATGAAATCCCAAGAGGTTTAAAGGCCTACTGAAATGAGATGTTTTTATTTAAACGGGGATAGCAGGTCCATTCTATGTGTCAAACTTGATGATTTCGCCATATTGCCATATTTTTGCACAAAGTTCGCAACTTTTGGTCGCTAATAAAAAAGCCTTGCCTTTACCGGAAGTAACAGACGATGACGTCACAAGTGTGAGGGCTCCTCACATCCTCACATTGTTTTTAATGCGAGCCTCCAGCAGCAAGAGCTATTCGGACCGAGAAAGCGACAATTTCCCCATTAATTTGAGCGAGGATAAAAGATTCATGGTTGAGGAAATTTAGAGTGAAGGCCTAGTTAAAAAAAAAAAAAGTTACAAAAAAAAAAAAAGGCGATTGCATTGGGAGCGATTCAGATGTTTTTAGACACATTTACTAGGATAATTCTGGGAAATCCCTTATCTTTCTGATCTCCGGTAAGAGACGACTTATTACCACAATTTTCTCACCGAAAACTGCCGGTCGACATTTAGTCGGGATCCATGTTCGCTTGACCGCTCTGATCCATAGTAAAGCTTCACCTCCGGGAATTTGAAACAAGGAAACACCGTGTGTTTGTGTGGCTAAAAGCTTCCCACCTCCATCTTTCTACTTTGACTTCTCCGTTATTAATTGAACAAATTGCAAAACTGGGTTATAGTAACACAGATACGATTGTATATACGGCGGATACTGCAAATATCCAAAATAGTTTCTCTCGTTTTGATGAAATAACATTAGAAGGATTGTTACAACGTGTAAATGGAATAAAACAAACAACATGTTTACTTGACCCACTTCCTGGGAAACTTATCAAGGAGCTTTTTGTATTATTAGGTCCATCAGTGCTAAATATTATAAACTTACCACTTTCCTCGGGCACTGTTCCCCTTGCATTCAAAAAAGCGGTTATTCATCCTCTCCTTAAAAGACCTAACCTCGATCCTGACCTCATGGTAAACTACCGACCGGTGTCTCACCTTCCCTTTATTTCGAAAATCCTCGAAAAAATTGTTGCAGAGCAGCTAAATGAGCACTTAGCGTTTAACAATCTATGTGAAACCTTTCAATCCGGTTTAAGGGCAAATCACTCCACGGAGACAGCCCTCGCAAAATTGACTAATGATCTATTGCTAACGATGGACTCTGATGCGTCATCTATGTTGCTGCTCCTCGATCTTAGCGCTGCTTTCGATACCGTCGATCATAATATTTTATTAGAGCGTATCAAAATACGAATTGGTATGTCAGACTCAGCCCTGTCATGGTTTAACTCTTATCTTACTGATAGGATGCAGTGCGTCTCCTATAACAGTGTGACCTCGGACTATGTTAAGGTAACGTGTGGAGTTCCCCAGGGTTCGGTCCTTGGCCCTGCACTCTTCAGCATCTACATGCTGCCGCTAGGTGACATCATACGCAAATACGGTGTTAGCTTTCACTGTTATGCTGATGACACCCAACTCTACATGCCCCTAAAGCTGACCAACACGCCGGATTGTAGTCAGCTGGAGGCGTGTCTTAATGAAATTAAACAATGGATGTCCGCTAACTTTTTGCAACTTAATGCCAAAAAAACGGAAATGCTGATTATCGGTCCTGCTAGACACCGACCTCTATTTAATAATACAACTTTAACATTTGACAACCAAATAATAAAACAAGGTGACTCTGTAAAAAATCTGGGTATTATCTTCGACCCAACTCTCTCCTTTGAGTCACACATTAAAAGCGTTACTAAAACGGCCTTCTTTCATCTCCGTAATATCGCTAAAATTCGCTCCATTTTGTCCACTAAAGACGCCGAGATCATTATCCATGCGTTTGTTACGTCTCGTCTCGACTACTGTAACGTATTATTTTCGGGTCTCCCAATGTCTAGCATTAAAAGATTACAGTTGGTACAAAATGCGGCTGCTAGACTTTTGACAAGAACAAGAAAGTTTGATCATATTACGCCTGTACTGGCTCACCTGCACTGGCTTCCTGTGCACTTAAGATGTGACTTTAAGGTTTTACTACTTACGTACAAAATACTACACGGTCTAGCTCCAGCCTATCTTGCCGATTGTATTGTACCGTATGTCCCGGCAAGAAATCTGCGTTCAAAAGACTCCGGCTTATTAGTGATTCCTAGAGCCCAAAAAAAGTCTGCGGGCTATAGAGCGTTTTCCGTTCGGGCTCCAGTACTCTGGAATGCCCTCCCGGTAACAGTTCGAGATGCGACCTCAGTAGAAGCATTTAAGTCTCACCTTAAAACTCATCTGTATAATCTAGCCTTTAAATAGACCTCCTTTTTAGACCAGTTGATCTGCCGCTTCTTTTCTTTCTCCTATGTCCCCCCCTCCCTTGTGGAGGGGGTCCGGTCCGATGACCATGGATGAAGTACTGGCTGTCCAGAGTCGAGACCCAGGATGGACCGCTCGTCGGGACCCAGGATGGACCGCTCGCCTGTATCGGTTGGGGACATCTCTACGCTGCTGATCCGCTTGAGATGGTTTCCTGTGGACGCTGCTGTCTTGGAGCCACTATGGATTGAACTTTCACAGTATCATGTTAGACCCGCTCGACATCCATTGCTTTCGGTCCCCTAGAGGGGGGGGGTTGCCCACATCTGAGGTCCTCTCCAAGGTTTCTCATAGTCAGCATTGTCACTGGCGTCCCACTGGATGTGAATTCTCCCTGCCCACTGGGTGTGAGTTTTCCTTGCCCTTTTGTGGGTTCTTCCGAGGATGTTGTAGTCGTAATGATTTGTGCAGTCCTTTGAGACATTTGTGATTTGGGGCTATATAAATAAACATTGATTGATTGATTGAAAAGATTCAGCAACACAAATGTCCAGAATAGTGCGTAATTGTGCGACGAAAAGAGACGACTTTTAGCCGCAAGTGGTGCTGCGCTAATATGCCCCCTCCAACCTGAGACGTCACGCGACGTTTTCAACAAGAAACTCCGCGGGAAATTTAAAATTGTAATTCAGTCAACTAAAAAGGCCGTATTGCAATGTTAATATTTCATCATTGATATATAAACTATCAGACCGCGTGGTTGGTAGTAGTGGGTTTCAGTAGGCCTTTAAAACACGAAAAAACCTGGTTTATGTTCACGACAGGCAGTTTCATTTTTAATTTCCATGAAATCAGACGTCAATGACCTTACATAAAACATCTTTCTCTTGATATAAAGCATCACTCCAGAGGTGGTAGCAGCCGTCTGCTCGGAGGGGTAGTTTCTCCAAGCCACATGACATTATCTGTCTGGCAATGCAATCATATACCATCCATGCTAATGTGCGGCTCAGCCAGGGTTATAACTGTCAACTGCACCTTGGGATATACAGCGAGTGTAAGCACATATGCACATCAACGGGCGTGCAACTAAATTACACAGTTGTGTCGCTGCGGCTCTGAAATAAAACACGGTACAGAATAACAATGAGCAGATTTATGGGATATGCAGAGAGATTCGAAGATTTCCCTCTAGATTCAGTGTATTGGTAACAGCCGAGCAGAATCGCTGTCTTCCCCCCTTGGATACTCCATATATTCTGTTTTTTATCAGTGTTATTTAGAGGATTTGAAACATTGACAATGCTGCACTTTCTCAGAGTGCCCAAATTAATCGGGGACTTGCTGGGCCATTCCACTAAATTGGCGCCATTAGCGTCTCTAGGAACCAAAATGTCTAAATGCACGATAAAACTTTTTTTTGTGAAGCAAAGTGCCCTTGTTATTAATCCAATTGCATATTTGATAAATGGAATAGCAGAAATGAGGTGGCGACTTGTCCAGGGTGTACCCCGCCTTCCGCGGGATTGTAGCTGAGATAGGCGCCAGCGCCCCCCGCCAGCCCAAAAAAAGGGAATAAGCGGTAGAAAATGGATGGATGGATGGATGGAATAGCGGAAATACTTTTGATACTTTTTGTTATTTTTAACTGCAATGTGACATACCTACAGTGGGGCAAAAAAGTATTTAGTCAGCCACCGATTGTGCAAGTTCTCCCACTTAAAATGATGACAGAGGTCTGTTTTTTTCATCATAGGTACACTTCAACTGTGAGAGACAGAATGTGAAAAAAAAATCCGGGAAATTCACATTGTAGGAATTTTAAAGAATTTATTTGTAAATCAAGGTGGACCATTCAAAGCTCTCACTGATGGAAGGAGGTTTTGGCTCAAAATCTCACGATACATGGCCCCATTCATTCTTTCCTTAACACGGATCAATCGTCCTGTCCCCTTAGCAGAAAAACAGCCCCAAAGCATGATGTTTCCACCCCCATGCTTCACAGTAGGTATGGTGTTCTTGGGATGCAACTCAGTATTCTTCTTCCTCCAAACACGACGAGTTGAGTTTATACCAAAAAGTTCTATTTTGGTTTCATCTGACCACATGACATTCTCCCAATTATCTGCTGTATCATCCATGTATCCATTTTGGTATAAAAGCCTTGCCTGTACCGGAAGTAGCAGACGATATGCGCGTGACGTCACGGGTTGTGGAGCTCCTCACATCTGAACGTTGTTTACAATCATGGCCACCAGCAGCGAGAGCGATTCGGACCAAGAAAGCAACGATTTCCCCATTATTTTGAGTGAGGATGAATGATTTGTGGATGAGGGAAGTGAGCGTGAAGGACTAGGGAAAAAGACGGCAGAGCGTTTCAGATGTTATTAGACAAATATACTAGGATAATTCTGGAAAATCCCTTATCTGTTTATTGTGTTACTAGTGTTTTAGCGAAAGTCGGAAGGGTGTGGACACGAGTGTGGTGACCGCCAGTGTCTCTGAGGGAAGCCACGTTTCTCGACGAGGCGAAGCGAAGGCAGCCGTTGGGGCCAAGCTGAGGGCGGTGGGAGGAGGCAAGAGAGTCCGCAGCTGCCTCTTTGACAGGTGCACGAGGAACGACGCAAGCTCTTCGCTCATGTCTACGGTAAGAGCTGACTTATTACCACTATTTTTTTACCGAAACCTGCCGGTTGACATGTGGTAGGGAACCATGTTCGCTTGACCGCTCTGTTCCAAAGTAAAGCTTCACCGTCCACTTTCGGGAATGTAAACAAGGAAACACCGGCTGTGTTTGTGTTGCTAAAGGCGGCCGCAATACACCGCTTCCCACCTACATCTTTCTTCTTTGACGTCTCCATTATTAATTGAACAAATTGCAAAAGATTCAGCAACACTGATGTCCAGAATACTGTGTAATTATGCGACTAAAGCAGACGACTTATAGCTGGGATCTGGGCTGGAACAAAATGGTCGCTACGATCCGTGACGTCACGCGCATGTGTCATCATACATGTCATCATACCGCACCGTTTTCAACAGGATACTTTGCGCGAAATTTAAAATTGCAATTTAGTAAACTAAAAAGGCCGTATTGGCATGTGTTGCAATGTTAATATTTCATCATAGATATATACAGTGGGGCAAAAAAGTATTTAGTCAGTCACAGATTGTGCAAGTTTTCCCACTTAAAATAATGACAGAGGTCTGTAATTTTCATCATAGGTACACTTCAACTGTGAGAGACAGAATGTGAAAAAAAAATCCAGGAATTCACATTGTAGGAATTTTAAAGAATTTATTTGTAAATAATGGTGAAAAATAAGTATTTGGTCAACCATTCAAAGCTCTCACTGATGGAAGGAGGTTTTGGCTCAAAATCTCACGATACATGGCCCCATTCATTCTTTCCTTAACACGCATCAATCGTCCTGTCTCCTTAGCAGAAAAACAGCCACAAAGCATGATGTTTCCACCCCCATGCTTCACAGTAGGTGTGGTGTTCTTGGGATGCAACTCAGTATTCTTCTTCCTCCAAACACGACGAGTGGAGTTTATAGCAAAATGGATACATGGATGATACAGCAGAGGATTGGGAGAATATCATGTGGTCAGAAGAAACCAAAATAGAACTTTTTGGTATAAACTCAACTCCTCGTGTTTGGAGGAAGAAGAATACTGAGTTGCCTCCCAAGAACACCACACCTACTGTGAAGCATGGGGGTGGAAACATCATGCTTTGGGGCTGTTTTTTTCTGCTAAGGGGACAGGACGATTGATCTGTGTTAAGGAAAGAATGAATGGGGCCATGTATCGTGAGATCTTGAGCCAAAACCTCCTTCCACCAGTGAGAGCTTTGAATGGTTGACCAAATACTTATTTTCCACCATCATTTACAAATAAATTCTTTAAAATTCCTACAATGTGAATTCCTGGATTTTTTTTTCACATTCTGTCTCTCACAGTTGAAGTGTACCTACGATGAAAATTACAGACCTCTGTCATTATTTTAAGTGGGAAAACTTGCACAATCGGTGGCTGACTAAATACTTTTTTGCCCCACTGTAAACTATCGGTAGTAGTGGGTTTCAGTAGAACTTTAAGAATAAAAATGAAATAAAGTGGGCCAACATACATTTTTGAGTAATTCAATATGTGTATAAAAAAAAAAGGAAAAATACGCCAATCAAAGCTTATTTTGAGTGAGAAAATTGATTTAGGGCGAGTGGCCCTGCTGCAATGTAGTATTTTGTTTGCAGAAACTAATTACCTGTCAAAACTACAAGCGTGTCATTTCCTCCGAGAAATGAACGATTACCGGAATCGACACTTTGCAATCATGAGTGATGGAAAGATAGAAAAGCCGAGATTCCCACTGATGAAAGCAGAACCAGCGGAGCACGGTGCATCGATGCCTTGATGAGACCCTCATTATGACACAACCATCCCCAGCATTCAATTCAACAAGTTCACAGCAGTTCCCTGGAGACGGCTGAAAGTCATTGTAGAAAAGACTGAATGACTGAAATTGAGGTCTTTAGAAAAAAATACTTAAAATGAAATTACTTGTAGGCAATAAATCTGTCCTTTGACTTCTTTTGTTGCAGAGTCCTGGACACGTGGACAGATGGCCAGCAAGGCCTTCTCTGCTGGCCTAACATAACCAGAAATCATGATCATAATTGAAGATACAAGTAATTTGAATTTACTTTCCCTTAAAATGTAAAATTATTCGTATTCTCTTCATGTCATATTATGCTTCTTCCAATGCTTTTGTTTTTATAGCTTTTATCCAATCAGAATTCAGCTAGTTTATGTTGCCACGCTGTACCAAATCTGCCCGGGGCCTTCAGACTCAACAATGTGGTTGTCTGTGTACTATAAGTGAGCATGCGCATACAGTTGATAGATAATTGCGATAGCCAATCAGATCACGAGTTGTTGTCAGTAAGGCCTTCTCGCTGGCCCTGACATTTACGCGTCCTGTGATTGGATACTCACTTCGGAGTAACCGAGTGAGTATCCAATCACAAGTTGTGAAAACAGGAAGCCATAGAAAGCCACCGGAACTCTCTAATAACTAAAGTTCCTTGGGTGAATAATGTAAACTCACTACACCGGTATGTTTTAGCACTTTCATGGCGAGTTTACTGACATATATAAGTGAGAACTTTGCACTACTTTATATCAGAAATGGCAACAGCGGAGGGTGAATGTCCCATAACAAGAAGATACAGAAAAAGTTAAGGCATATTGGCTACAAAAGCGGAAACGCGTACATTTTCAGGACTTATGCAGATCCCAAAAACAGATCAGCAGGTACCAGAAGGTAAGAAAAGTTTCATTTGCATAATATTGCGAAACAAAGCGCCCAATAATATGTCTTACCTTCTACACACACCACAATAAAACTCGTATGTTTAATGCGCTGAAAATCCATCAAGAAGAGCGGATTCATAGCTTACCAAAGTCGTACAAAAACATTTGTTATAGATTTTTGAGCGGAATGTGTAATGTTCTATATTTTCAATGGAACATATAAAATGTTGGTGTTGTTTACTTGAGTCATATTGCAGTCTACACGTATCTCTTATGTGTGACTGCCATCATATTGCAGTCTACACATTAGAGATGCGCGGATAGGCAATAATATCATCCGCAACCGCGTCACCAATGTCGCAATCCACCCGCCGTCCACCCGAACCAACATTTCATCAAAAACGCACCCGCTGCTAGCGGGGTGTATAAAATAGTCCGGAATTGTCATGGATACAAAGAATTCTGGGTATTTGTTGTGTTGCGTTTATGTTGTGTTACTGGAAGGATGTCCTCCCGAAATGTGTTTGTCAATCTTGCTTGGTGTGGCTTCACAGCGTGGCGCATATTACTATGAGTGTTAAAATTGTTTATATCACAACCATTAGTGTACTCTGTGTCACCCAGTATGCCTTGCAGTTGTGTGCGTGTTGCCGCAGAAGCCACACACAACATGTTGCTGGACTGATAAGCAGATCGTACATGCTGTAGAGGGTGACAAACTCAATGACTTCTTAGCACGCCCTAATACTTATTATCTGGGTGACTGCCGGTAGTCATTCTAGAGAATATTAGCGTCTCCTATTGTCTTCTTCCCTTGGTGACACGGGTCTTAAATAGTTCTTTGAATGGCAAAGGATACCGGTCCCAGAACCATGTATATCATATATTTCTGGATGATTCAACCGCCACCCACCCGAATCTAATTAAAATCTATTTTTTCGTCATGTCCCCCGCCCGACCCGCGGTTTATCCGCGGACTCCGGGGCTGAGACCGCAAACCGCGCAGCTCTACTACACACATCTCTTATGTGTGACTGCCATCTACTGGTCACACTTATCATTTCACCATGTTCCAAATAAAATAGCTTCGAGGTTGGTAAGCACAACCAAAATTATTCCATACCGGGTTATAAGGCGCACTGTCGACTTTTGAGAAAATGATAGGAATTTAAGTGCCTAATAGTCCGAAATATACGGTAAATAAAACTTGTGCCTTGTTTTTAATGACTACTTCAGCCTACTACACTACTGTATTTTAAACGTGGTCATTATGGTGGTACCCGGAGAGCCAAGTGTTTTCTGAGGTGATGAAAAAAGTTTGATAAGCACTGTATTGGGTGATATTATGATTCTAATCCAAATTTGACACCCTTCCTTGTGGTCTACAAAACCTGGAACGGTGGTGCTTTTGGTCAACATTTCCATTTCCAAGCCCTCCTCTGAGGGTCTTTTGAAAACCTGTGATTTTGGGACTATGCAAACTTCACTAATCATTTGCATAGTTGCGTTGGCTTATCAGCCTCTAGTCCTTGGCCTGCTGGTTACAGGAAACAGAAAAATTGTGCAGTCAAGTGCGCTGATAACAAACCCCACTGTCCATTTAGTTCACAACGGGTGGAGGAGGAAGAGGCAACGACAAGTGGCCAAGAACGATGTAAGCAAACATCCATTACAGCAGCAAGGACTCGGGTCACTGTATTGTTTTTATTGGTTATTTCTGCAGTTCAGCAACATGATGGTGACGAAAAACTGATTCTCCACAAAGCACAGGCTTTAGAAGAGCCTGTGCACATAAACCCAAATAAATTTAAAAGTTGATTATTGCATATCGATCTAATGCAGGGGTCTCAAACACGTTATTTTGCGGCCCGCACCTTATTAAGAAAATGTTATGTTGGTACGGCCCGCGAGTTTGACATTAATGGCGCTGTACAGCGTCATACCCTCGATTTTTTTCCAGGAGTCAACCAATTTTCAGTGCCCCTCCAGGGATGATCGTTCTCCCTAATTTCTTCCAAGAACAATATTAAGGGGGCACCGTGGAGGTACTGCCTTTGACGTCCTCTACAACCTGTACAAAAAGCTCAGCCACATGTTGTATTTGACTTTAGTAGACGTAGTAAGCAACTGCAAGACATACTTGATCAGCAGCCATACAGGTCACACTTGACGGTGGCCGTATAAATAACTTTAACACTGTTACAAATGTGTGCCGCACTGTGAACCCACACCAAACAAGAATGACAAACACATTTTGGGAGAACCTTCGCACCGTAACACAATATAAACACAACAGAACAAATACCCAGAATCCCATGCAGGCCTAACTCTTCTGGGCTACAATATACAAACCCGCCCCCCCAACTTCGCTCTTTATTGTAGCCTGGAAGAATTGGTGTGCCCACCAGTGTGGTGACCGCTAGTGTCTCCGGTGGGAGGAGGTAATAGTCCGCAGCAGCTGCAGGAGAACGCAAGCTCCGCTCATGTCTACGATAAGAGCCAACTTATTACCACAATTTTCTCACCGAAACCTACCGGTTGACATGTGGTCGGGAACCATGTTCGCTTGACCGCTCTGTTCCATAGTAAAGCTTCACCTTCGGGAATTTTAAACAAGGAAACACCGGCTGTGTTTGTGTGGCTAAAGGCAGCTGCAATACACCGCTTCCCACCTACATCTTTCTTCTTTGACGTCTCCATTACTAATTGAACAAATTGCAAAAGATTCAGCAACACAGATGTCCAGAAAACTGTGTAATTATGCGATTAAAGCAGACTACTTATAGCTTGGATTGGGCTGGAAAAAAAATGTCCGCTACAACCAGAGACGTCAAACGCACGCGTCATCATATCGCGACGTTTTCAACAGGACACTTCGCGGGAAAATTTAAAATTGCAATTTAGTTAACTAAAAACGCCGTATTGGCATGTGTTGCAATGTTAATATTTCATCATTGATATATAAACTATCAGTAAAAGTGGGTTTCAGTAGGCCTTTAATTCGTGCATTATGTATTCATCTTTATTTCTGCTCAGCCTCTTTTTGGATCCCGGCCCTATTTTATGTATGCTGTGGCATAAGCAATAATTAATTCCCTAATTGAAAGTTTTCAAAGCTTCAGGGGAGACAATTTTTTGGGGGGAGCTTTTTATTTTATTTTTTTATTACAGCAAATCCTGCTTAATTACTTGCTATTTTCAAAAGGAAATTATTCACGCCTTATTAATATTCAACATAATTCCGCATGTTTAAATTTAATGGCGTTTCAATACAAAGGAAAATGTCAACTGCGGAGCTATCCAATCATGCAGTAAGCGAGCGGTCTCTTGTGCACACCTGTGTGTTTTCCGCAAGTGCCGATACTTCCAGCAGGATGCTCCTGGAGGAGAGAAGCGCTCCAGTGTATCAGCTGGCAGAGCCCACACAAAGAAACGCTGGTATCAAACTAATAGGGTCATTTTAATTAGCGTCTTTACCCGATTCACTGCTCAACCCACCATGGCCGGCTGCTTCCTTCACCCATTCATACACTAATGGCAGAGGTTGCCAGTGAGGCGACTAACAGGTTCACCGTTCAAATCCCAGATCTTCCAATTAAATGGCAACCACCAAAACACCAAAGCAATACGAGCAACCAAGAAACATTTTTTCCCCATCTAATTAAGAAAGCTTTCTTTTGACCGTTACTTGTTTGGGCTCCTTATGTGCTTAGCCCTAATTTTGTTGGAGAAGTGCATGTTTAATCATTCATAGACCACCCATTTAATATTTTTTTGTAAATAAAAAAAAAAAAGTAACAGCTTATCAATAATGAATCTTTAGTTGCAGCCATGAGCAATTAAAATGGATGTGTGTCACTACTGCTGTAGTTCTTCTTTAAAAGGGAACTATGATGATTTTGCATATTTAATTAAGACACTTTTTTGTGGTCTAGATCAGGGGTTCTTAACATTTTTGACCTCGGGGCCAACTCAAAATATCAACACTGAACTAGTAATCTTACTCTTGATTTCAATCGTATTAAAAAATATATATATCTGACCTTCTTACAGTTTACAGCCTTTTCAGATGATTTGAAAGCATGTGTTAATCAAATAATAATTTGTAATCAGGCTAATTACAAACAAAAGGACTAATCAAATATACTGATAAAGAAAGCACTCATGAAAACTGACGAAAAACAGATTTGCATACAATTACGCTATACTAAAATAAAGAAAACTATAACTTAATTGATAATAATTATCATATTTTATAAATGAACCGACAATAAAATTTAAGTGCAAATGAATACAGTTTCACCACTTCAGTCATATTTTTTTGTGCTTAAAAAAACTTTTCAATGACTGACTCCAAACTGACGAAAAATAGATTTGCATACAATTATGCAATACTAAAATAAGGAAAACTATAACTTAATTTATAAACAGACAATACAATTTAAGTGCAAATGAAAATACAGTTTCACCACCTAAATCATAGTTTTTGCGCTTAAAAAATGTTTCAATGACTTTAACTCCAAATTGACGAAAAATAGATATGCATACAATGACGCAATACGGAAATAATGAAAACTATAATTTGATTGAAAGTAATTATCATATTTTATAAACAAACCGACAATAAAATTTAAGTGCAAATAAAAATACAGTTTCACAGCTTTAGTCATATTTTTTGTGCTTAAAAAACTTTTCAATGATTTTAACTCCAAACTGAGGAAAAATAGATTTGCATACAATTATACAATACTAAAATAAGGAAAACTATAACTTAATTGATAATAATCGTCATATTACATGAATAAACCGACAATAAAATTTAAGTGCCAATGAAAATACAGTCTTACCAATTTAGTCATATTTTTGTGCTTAAAAAACTTTTCAATTAATTTGACTCCAAAAAGACGCGAAAAATAGATTTCCATACAATCACGCAATCCTAAAATAAAGAAAACTATAACTTAATTGATGATAATCATCATACTATATAAATAAACCGACAATAAAAATTGAGTGCCAATGAAAATACAGTTTCACCACTTTAGTCATATTTTTTGCGCTTTAAAAATGTTTCAATGACTTTAACTCCAAATTGATGAAAAATAGATTTGCAAACAATTACGCAATACTAAACTAAAGAAAACTATAACATAATTGATAATAATAATCATATTTTATAAATAAACCAACAATAGAGTTTAAGTAGGTGGGAAGTGGTGCATTGCGGCCGCCTTTAGCAACACAAACACAGCCGGTGTTTCATTGTTTACATTCCCGAAAGATGACGGTGAAGCTTTACTATGGAACAGAGCGGTCAAGCGAACACGGTTGGATTGGACCACACACACAAAGTACAGTGTATTATTCAGCGATCATTTCGAAAGATTGTGTTTCGAAGAGGGTCCCTTGCGAAGGGCAGAGATGGGCATCGCCACAACCCATCGACTGGTGCTAAAGAAAGGTGCGGGGCCGACCTTCAGGTTGTACAGGTACGACCATATAATCACACTTGTAACACGATAAGCAGATAAGGGATTTTCCAGAATTATCCTAGTAAATTTGTCTAATAACATCTGAACCGCTCCCACTCTATAGTCTTTTTTATTATTATTTTTTTCTTCTAGTCCTTCACTCTCACTTTCCTCATCCACAAATCTTTCATCCTCGCTCAAATGAATGGGGAAATCGTCGTTTTCTCGATCCAAATCGCTCTTGCTGCTGGTGGCCATGATTGTAAACAATGTTCAGATGTGAGGAGCTGCACAACCCGTGACGTCACGTGCATATCGCCTGCTACTTCCGGCACAGGCAAGGCTTTTTTATTAGCGACCAAAAGTTGCAAACTTTATCGTGGATGTTCTCTACTAAATCCTTTCAGCAAAAATATCGTGAAATGATCAAGTATGACACACAGATAGGACCTACTATCCCCGTTTAAATAAGAAAATCTCATTTCAGTAGGCCTTTAAATAAATGTTGTGCATGTACACTTGGCTAGTGGTTATTATCCAACATTGAAACATTTAAAAGTCAGAAAAAAAGGAAATCAATCATAGGTCCCCCTTTAAGTATTTCTCCTTCTCATTTTTCAGCAGAAAGACAAGACTATACCGCATGCCGCTCTGGCCCTGCGTTATCACTCTTAATAAAAGCACTTCAGGCTGCCAGTTACACAAGAGATTCCTGGCTGTCTCTAACGCAGCTGAGATCATTATGAAACATTGTTTTGAAGGGAGTCGTTCATGTTCTTACGTTGCTGGGCAGGACAAAGCCTGCTTTGATTTTTGGATTTAATGTGATTATGTAATGTGGTCCAAAATGCAGGGAATTAAAATTTTTTTTTTTTTTTTGATACGTAAGCATCAGAGCGTCCTGATCAAATTTTACAGTGTGGGACACATTTCTAAAAACAGTGTTTACATAATGGCATATCCATAACTATTTCTTGTAGACAGTGGTATTATTGTTTTTTCCTCCCCTAACCTTAACTTTAACCTATTTGCTGTTGCCTTACAACTTTTTTTTTTTTTAGTTCAGTACTTTAAGCCAGTGTTTTTCAACCTTTTTCGAGCCAAGGCCCATTTTTTTCATTGGAAAAATCCCACACAACATTAAAAAATTAAACTCAGCAGCCGATATTGACAGTAAAAAGTAGTTTTCGCAATTGTTGGATATAAATTCAAACAATAACCAACGATGCATCACTATAGCTCTTGTCTCAAAGTATCAATCAATCAATCAATGTTTATTTATATAGCCCTAAATCACAAGTGTCTCAAAGGGCTGAACAAACCACAAAGACATCCTACCGCTTGTCCCTTTTGGGGTCGCTGGAGCCTATATCAGCTGCATTAAGGCGGAAGGCGGGGTAATGTTTACATTTATGATTGGGATATTTACTGTCTTTGGCATTATTACAAAAGTTTGTTGTGCTTGACATGTATTTGCGCCACTCTGCAAAAAAGACGAAAGAGGACGAAATCATGTAACAAAAAGGTGTTCAAACAGTTTTTGACTTGGAGGCCACATTGGGCTAAAAAGATACAATAGCGCCAATATTAGCCGCCGTGTCGTTAGCACTGTCAACCTTAACTCCGAAACGAAAGCCCACTTTGGTGCATATTATTATAACGTGATAATAGAAAATAAGACGCATACGGCACTGTAATACCAATAAGACCTAATCAAATACTTAATGTAGGCAGAACATATATACAAACCACGTTTCCATATGAGTTGGGAAATTGTGTTGGATGTAAATATAAACAGAATACAATGATTTGCAAATAATTTTCAACCCATATTCAGTAGGTGTACTATCACGAGCTGTCACATCACGCTGTGACTTATTTTGAGTTTTTTGGTGTTTTCCTGTGTGTAGTGTTTCCTATTTTGTTTTTGATGTCATGTACGGATGTACTTTGTGGACGCCGTCTGCTGCTCTACACGCTGTAAGTTTTTGCTGTCGTCCAGCATTCTGTTTTTGTTCAATTTGCAACCAGTTCAGTTTAGGTTTCGTTTTGCATAGTCATCTATAAGCTTCAGTGCCTTTACTTAGCCTTTTGTTTTAAGAATTAGATACCTTTTTACCTGCACACTGCCTCCCGCTGTCGTCTGCATATTGTGATCACAACAAACAATGTTCCCGACATACACAAAGCAATTAGCTACCTGCCGCCACCTACTGATATTGAAGAGTATTACACGGTTACTCTGCCGCGCTCTAGACAGCACAGACACTCTACAAAGGCACATTATTTGCATATTATAATCACTGGTGTGCAAAAAATATTCATTATCTCACGGTAGACTAGTGTGGCGCAGCACAGTGGTTGAAAAACACTGTTTTAAGCAATAAAAATAATGTGTCACATTATGAATCCCAGACCAACTGTGAAATGCATGTTTTGTCTTTATTTGCAAGATAGTGGAAACCACGGATATTGCGATCAGGGTTTTATGCTGCTTAAACCGATATACTGATATCGTGATACCAATACCAATGGCAAGTATTAATTGTAAAAAAAAAGATGTATTTATGGTGAGTGTTACAGACAGTTTAACAATAGCAACATAATATTTAAACTAGCTCCTTATTTTCGTTTATCACATAACATTGTTTGATCAAAACAAAGTTAACAGTACACAATAGCTGAACAAAATTAAAGTCTAGTATCTACTACTCATTTGAATCCTTTGGGTTTTGCCCTTAAAGTCTTCCTTATTATATTCTCCCTCTCAACACTTATTACCGTATTTTCTGGACCATAGGACGCACCGGATTATAAGGCAGACTGCCGATGAATGGGCTATTTTCTATCTTTTTTCATAGATAAGGCGCACCTTATATATGAAACAGATCATCTTCAAGCCACTTTCTGACAGCGTTTTCTCCCCGTCATCTTTGTTGTAGCGGTGTAGCGTGCAAGGACGGGAGTGGATTTAGTGTCAAAAGATGGTGAATTATGTAAACTCACTACACCGGTATGTTTTAGCGCTTTCTTGGTGAGTTTACTGACAGATATAAGTAAGAACTTTACACTACTTTATATTAGAAATGGCAACAGCAATGGATGAATGTCATACAACAAAAAATAGAGAAAAATAAGGAGTTTATGGACTATGGTGTCGGCATGGACAATAAAGGATGCAGCATGCAGATCCCAAATACAGATCAGCAGGTACCAGAAGAAAAGAAAAGTTGCTTTTGCATAATATTGCGAAACAAAATGCCAGATAGTATGCCCTACCTTATACACACACCATAATAATACTCATAAGTTTGATGCGCTGACAATCCATCAAGCCGTGCGGTTTCATAGCTTACCAAAGTCGTACTAAAACATTTTGACAGATTTTCGAGCACCGTGTGGAATGTTCTATATTTTCTACATACAAACATATAGAATGCTGGTGTTTACTTGAGTCATACTGCCATCATATTGCAGTCCACACATATCTCTTGTGTTTGATTGTCATTTACTGGTCACACTTATTATTACACCATGTACCAAATAAATGTGCTTTGAGGTTGGTAAGCAAAACCAGAATTATGCCGTACATTAGGCACACCGGGTTCTAAGGTGCACTGTTGAGTTTTGAGGGGAAAAAAAGGATTTTAAGTGCTCCTAATAGTCCGGAAAATACGATAAAATACTTTTTTAATTGACTATAGATTTGTGATTACATTGTACTGTAACGTAGTTTCATATAGAATTCTTAAACTTTACTAAACAGTTAATTCTATAACTATTAGCTCGCCTGCTTATTGCTTGCTCTCAGTGTGTAACATGTTTAGCTTAGTCCTCCAGTAATACAAATATTCAAGAAACTAAGAAAATATGTGTATTTGCTGTGATATAAGTGGTTATTATTAACTTAGGGTAGCGGCTCCACACTGTGTATGGAGACAAATAATTAGCTGCTAGCCAGTTGTCAGCCAAGGATGGTTTCAGCCAAAGCAGATTTCTAACTTGATGGTACCTGCATATAATTGAAATCTGCATAAGTCCTGAAAATGCAAACTCAAGCAGTGGAAGAAATACAGGGATATTTAAAAAACAATGTTATCTACACTTGCTTCTGAGGTACAATGGGGCAAAAAAGTATTTAGTCAGCCACCAATTGTGCAAGTTCTCCCACTTAAAATGATGACAGAGGTCTGTAATTTTCATCATAGGTACACTTCAACTGTGAGAGACAGAATATGCAAAATAAATCCAGGAATTCACATTGTAGGAATTTTAAAGAATTTATTTGTAAATTATGGTGGAAAATAAGTATTTGGTCAACCATTCGAAGCTCTCACTGATGGAAGGAGGTTTTGGCTCAAAATCTCACAATACATGGCCCCATTCATTCTTTCTTTAACACGGATCAATCGTCCTGTCTCCTTAGCAGAAAAACAGCCCCAAAGCATGATGTTTCCACCCCCATGCTTCACAGTAGGTACGGTGTTCTTGGGATGCAACTCAGTATTCTTCTTCCTCCAAACACGACGAGTTGAGTTTATACCAAAAAGTTCTATTTTGGTTTCATCTGATCACATGACATTCACACTATGATGAAAATTACAGACCTCTGTCATCATTTTAAGTGGGAGAACTTGCAGAATCGGTGGCTGACTAAATACTTTTTTGCCCCACTGTAGTTTAGTGAGGAATAATACTGATTAATGCCGATTAATCTATGCATCCTCAAAAATAATCCTTTGTTTTACAAACCATATAATAATGTTGGAAAGGTGGCATAATTCACAAAAGTTGCCCTCAGACTTTAGTTCTCATTTTATTTTTTCTTGAAAAATATCTCCTGAAAGAACATCCTCCCTGCTCTTGTAAGCCAGCAACGCCAGAGGAAAGTACAGTAAAACCTGGAGTTTCCGGAAGGACACATAAACCCGGGTATAGAACTTCAGAAATGACACCATGAAAAGTGTGTATGACATCGGTAAACGCAAGCCCCCATGAAACCAGAACCGTCCTGGGCTGCAGTGTATGAAAGGCAGTTATCGTCAGCCCGGCTTCTGTGTGGATACACGCCTCTAGAGGAAGTCTCATCTTTTACAGCAATGTGCTAAGACTGTCCCTCAAAACATTTATGACTATCAGCAGACGGGCTCTGGGGCACAGCTGCAGTTTGGCGAACAACTGAGCAAAAAGTAACGTTAAGGTACCCGTGATTGTCACACACACACACGAGGTGTGGCAAAATTATTCTCTGCATTTGACCCATCATCCTAGATTACCCCCTGTGAGGTGAGGGGAGAAGTCAGCAACAGCGGTGGCCACGCCCGGGAATCATTTTTGGTGATAAATCCATCTTCTTCCGCTTATCCGAGGTCAGGTCGTAGGGTCAGCAGCCTAAGCAGGGAAACCCATACTTTCATCTCCCCAGCCATTTCGTCCAGCTCTTCCCGGGGGATCCCGAGGCGTTCCCAGGCCAGACGGGAGACATAGTCTTCCCAACGTGTCCTGGGTCTTCCCCGTGACCTCCTACCGGTTGGATGTGGCCTAAACACCTCCCTAGGGAGGCGTTCGGGTGGCATCCTGACCAGATGCCCGAACCACCTCATCTGGCTCCTCTCGATGTGGAGGAGCAGGGGCTTTACTTTGAGCTCCTCCCGGATGGCAGAGTTTCTCACCCTATCTCTAAGGGAGAGGCCCGCCACCCGGCAGAGGAAACTCATTTCGGTCGCTTGTACCCGGGATCTTGTCCTTTCAGTCTTAACCGAAAGCTCATGACCATAGGTGAGGATGGGAACGTAGATCGACCGGTAAATTGAGAGCTTAAATAAATAAATAGACCTCCTTTTTAGACCAGTTGATCTGCCGCTTCTTTTCTTTTTCTCCTCTGCCCCCCCCTCCCCTGTGGAGGGGGTCCGGTCCGATGGCCATGGATGAAGTACTGGCTCTTCAGAGTCGGGACCCAGGATGGACCGCTCGCCTGTGTATCGGTTGGGGACATCTCTGCGCTGCAGATCCGGCTCCACTTGGGATGGTTTCCTGTGGACGGGACTCTCGCTGCTGCCTTGGATCCGCTTTGGACTGGACTCTCGCGGCTGTGTTGGAGCCACTATGGATTGAACTTTCACAGTATCATGTTAGACCCGCTCGACATCCATTGCTTTCGGTCCCCTGGATGGGGGTGTTGCCCACATATGAGGTTCTCTCGAAGGTTCTCATAGTCATCATTGTCACTGGCGTCCCACTGTGTGAGTTCTCCTTGCCCACTGGGTGTGAGTTTTACTTGCCCTTATGTGAGTTCTTCCGAGTATGTCGTAGTCGTACTGGTTTGTACAGTCCTTTGAGACATTTGTGATTTAGGGCTATATAAATATCAATCAATCAATCAATCAATCAATGTTTACTTATATAGCCCTAAATCAATAGTGTCTCAAAGGGCTGCACAAACCACAACACAAACCACTACGACGTCCTCGGTAGGCCCACATAAGGGCAAGGAAAACTCACACCCAGTGGGACGTCGGTGACAATGATGACTATGAGAACCTTGGAGAGGAGGAAAGCAATGGATGTCGAGCGGGTCTAACATGATACTGTGAAAATTCAATCCATATTGGATCCAACACAGCCGCGAGAGTCCAGTCCAAAGCGGATCCAACACAGCAGCAAGAGTCCCGTTCACAGCGGAGCCAGCAGGAAACCATCCCAAGCGGAGGCGGATCAACAGCGCAGAGATGTCCTCAGCCGATACACAGGCAAGCAGTACATGGCCACCGGATCCGACCGGAACCCCTCCACAAGGGAGAGTGGGACATAGGAGAGAAAGAAAAGAAATGGCAGAACAAACGGTCTAAAAAGGGAGTCTATTTTGTTTTAATTTAACTGACTCCTTACCCAGACCAGTAGTCTCGCATCTTCCATTTAAATCCGGCTTCAGGATGGAGGGAAGTGGTGTTCTGTGGGGATTAGCCTTTAGCTTTGTTTTTAGCCCCGCTCGGCATCCGCGTTTCCGATCACACCGCTGGCGTCTGCTCCGTAGACGGCCCCCGCTGCTGCTATACTCCCCTGCTTCACAGGCCGCTGGATGTAGCCGCCGAAGTATTCCCGTGCTGGTTAGCAGGCCTAGCAAGCACGCGTCTATCAGTCCAAAACGGCCCGATCTGTCCACATCCAAAAGTGTCTAGCGGTCGTAAGTGATCACAGAGTGACCACGATGTGAGCCAGCCATGAAGTTTGCAGAATTGTCCGGTATTTCTGCCAAATCTTCCATCTTTAGCAAGAGCTCTGCGATGTCGCAGCCCGTCCGGGCACCGCCATCTTGGATATAAACATTGATTGATTGAGAGCTTTGCCTTCCGGCTCAGCTCCTTCTTCACCACAACGGATCGATACAGCGTTCGCATTACTGAAGACGCCGCAACAATCCGCCTGTCGATCTCACGATCCACTTTTCCCCCACTCGTGAACAAGACTCCTAGGTACTTGAACTCCTCCACTTGGGGCAGGGTCTCCTCCCCAACCCGGGGATGGCACTCCACCCTTTTCCGGGCGAGAACCATGGAGGTGCTGGTTCACATCGCAGACGCTTCACACTCGGCTGCGAACCGATCCAGGGAGAGCTAGAGATCCTGGCCAGATGAAGCCATCAGGACCACATCATCTGCAAAAAGCAGAGACCTAATCCTGCACCCACTAAACCGGATCCCCTCAACGCCCTGACTGTGCCTAGGAATTCTGTCCATAAAAGTTATGAACAGGGTCGGTGACAAAGACCCCCAATACTAACCCTTGATGCTGAATGCCAAGCAGGGAGGGAATGGGTCACATTTTTATAGTTTTTGGTCTGACTCGGGTAATTGAACTCACGACCTACCGATCTCAGGGCGGACACTCTAACCCCATAACTCAGTCTTTATAAAGGTAAAGATGCATAAGCTAACATTAACTTGAAAAGCCAACAAAGTCAACCCTCTTCCTATTTGACTTCAGCAAGGTTTTGGCTTTGCATGTGTTGAGGGTACCAGACCATTAAATCCCACTCTTTCTGTTACGAGCCACATCAGCCATCTTTGTCTGGGTAGCATTGAAAATCTATAAGATTCTACCTTTGACGTTGGACAAAATGTGTGAGTTTGGGAAAAGTGTTGGTTGACAATCGTGACGTGAATAGCTTTCAAGAACATGTTTCAATCCGACCCGACAAGCACCTCAGCTGGAAACCAATTTAAAAATCAATAAGGTAGTTTTTTTTTTTTCACAAAAAGATTTGGAAAAAGATCAATTGCCAATAGGTGGTGTTGAAAGAGACCATCTTGCACATGTTTCGATAAATGTTAATAATATATACAGTTGTATCTTGGTTTTAATTACTTACTTTCCAAAGGACTAATTAATCCATTCCAAGAAGTATAACAAAATGTAAAAAAAATAAGGATGCTGAAGAACAGGGGTCGGCAACCTTTACCACTCAAAGAGCCATTTTGACACGTTTCACAAAGTAAAGAAAACAATGGGAGCCACATAACGAGTGAGGGAAGAGTGGATCGTGAGATCGACAGGCGGATCGGTGCGGCGTCTTCAGTAATGCGGACGTTGTACCGATCCGTTGTGGTGAAGAAGGAGCTGAGCCGGAAGGCAAAGCTCTCAATTTACCGGTCGATCTACGTTCCCATCCTCACCTATGGTCATGAGCTTTGGGTCATGACCGAAAGGATAAGATCACGGGTACAAGCGGGCGAAATGAGTTTCCTCCGCCGGGTGGCGGGGCTCTCCCTTAGAGATAGGGTGAGAAGCTCTGCCATCCGTGAGGAACTCAAAGTAAAGTCGCTGCTCCTTCACATCGAGAGGAGCCAGATGAGGTGGTTCGGGCATCTGGTCAGGATGCTACCCGAACGCCTCCCTAGGGAGGTGTTTAGGGCACGTCCAACCGGTAGGAGGCCACGGGGAAGACCCAGGACACGTTGGGAAGACCATGTCTCCCGGCTGGCCTGGGAACGCCTCGGGGTCCCCCGGGAAGAGCTAGACGAAGTGGCTGGGGAGAGGGAAGTCTGGGTTTCCCTGCTTAGGCTGTTGCCCCCGCGACCCGACCTCGGATAAGCGGAAGATGATGGATGGATGGATGGATAATACTGCATACAGAGTTTTTTTTTTGCTTCGTGCTATGTATAAACCAGGGGTCTCATACACGCGGCCCGCACCTTAATATGACATTTTAATGTTAATGCGGCCCGCGAGTTTTATATGAATACCGCTAGACAGCGTCACACCTGCCAACCGTCGCAATTTTCCCAAGAGACTCCCGAATTTCAGAGTAATTATTCTCTCGAATGTACGCTGGTGTTCACCCAATGAACAATAATAAGGGCGTACAATGATGTCACTACCGCCCTCTACAGCTTGTACAAATAGCTTGCCAGCCCAAAGAATTGTCTGACGAGGCTAATACAGACACACGTGAGAGACTGCAAGGCATGCTTATTCAACAGCAATACATGTTACACTGAGGGGTGGCCGTTAAAAAAACTTAAGTACTCTTACTAATATGCGCCACACTGTGAACCCACACCAAACAAGAATGACAAACACATTTCAGGAGAACATCCGCACTATAACACAACATAAACCCGATAACAAGGATAAACCAAACTACCAAAACAACTTAGTATGTTTCTGCACGACAGCCTGGAACAGATCATTGCTTTGAAATATTATCTAATCCAATTACACAAAGCTTCTTTTTTTTTAAGATTACCTGGCAAATGACCAAATCTATCAATTATTTTAGGCTTAATTAAATTGTTCCACCAAAAGATGAGCTGAACGCACTAATTAGCAACAAGTTGTTATGCCACAAATTAAGTTCTGCAGCTGCATCAAGCCTGCCTTTGCTTCCGATATCATGTAAAAGTTGTTTTCTTCATTTCAGCTGATTGTCAGCGAAGTGTGCCACCGTAGTGGCATTAGTGCCCCAAATTATGTTGTGAGTCATCAGTGTCACTTTGCCATTTGCTCATTCTCGCCTCATTTGCACAACAACCAGCAACCCAGGTTGTTGCCGTGGGAGACATTAGCAGCGTGTGATCGTGTTAGGTGCTTTGTTATCACAAGATAATATACGTCTTCACTAATTAGCCGCAGCAATGAGGTTTGTGTGAGCGGCAAGGTAATAGCTGTGTCAGCGTCTTAAAAATAAAGATGCCTGAATATCAAGAAAGTCTGTCGTTAACAAATTAACTAAAAAAAATGTTTTTAATTACATGGCATCAAAATGTGGTGCAGTAAGCTGACAGAACTTATAACCTCACAGCTAAAGATCACAGTTGCATTGTGATCAGTAGAAGTGGGGAATTAGAGATATGATCGGCCAATAAATGCTTGAAAATGTAAAATCGCAAATAATCGGTATTGGTTTCAAAAAGTACAATTTATGAGTTGTTAAACCGACACTGTAAGGAGTGGTACACGGACATACAGGGAAGTACAGGGCGGCAATTAACATTAAAGGCACTCTTTTGCGTGCCGGTCCAATCATATATAATCTACGGCTTATACACACACACAAATTAATGAAATGCATACTTGGTCAACAGCCATACAGGTCACACTGAGGGTGGCCGTTTAAACAACTTTAACACTGTTAGAAATATGTGCCACATTGTGAAGCCACATCAAACACGAATGACAAACACATTTCGGGAGAACATCCGCACCGTAACACAACATAAATACAACAAAACAAATACCCAGAACCCCTAGCACCACTAACTCTTCCAGGACGCTACAATATACAGCCCCTGCCCCCCATTGACTATCACAGAATGATAGTCAATCTAATAAAATAAATATGGTTAATTGAGAAGACATACAAATACTAAAAATTGCTTCATGCTTGTTTAATGCTAAAAAGGGACAACCACAAATTAATAAAAGCAAGTATCAAAATAATAATAATAATATCAATAATAGTTGTTTAAGGTTTTTAATTAAAACATATATTTTTCAAATACAATAAAATAAATATTGCAAATCGAGTCTCGTAAATTAGGAGTGTAACTGCAGTTTTTTCCGGACTATAAGTCCCATTTTAGAATTAAAAAAAATTGTTTTTTCATATTTTAGCCACACCAGACTATAAATCATAGATATATACGTTGTGAAATGAGATATTCACGTATAAATATTTTGTAGATGTTTATTTACAGACCTTAGTTGTTTTCAAACAGCTGATCAAACAAAACAGAAAAGTCATTGGCGTCTGTTCTCATCCTTTATGAGATGAATACGCTTTTCTCCTTTTTAATAAGGTTCAAGATTTTGATCGGCATTCTTCATCTTTGTACTTTGTAACTATTTTAAGTTTGCAAGGTTACTTGAAGTGCATCATTTAAGTACATTATTAGATTTTGTGGTTAAATGCATTCCATTGTTTAGTCGTTCACAAAGAAAAAGCCTTAATTTAGCCGCACTTTTATATTAGCTGCGGGGTTCAAAGCTTGGAGAAAAAGTAGCTTTTTATATTCTTGCAAATACAGTAATATATATTTTTTTATTGCTCAATATGTCATATACACAGACATGCGCATACAGTGGGGCAAAAAGTATTTAGTCAGCCACCGATTGTGCAAGTTCTCCCACTTAAAATGATGACAGAGGTCTGTAATTTTCATCATAGGTACACTTCAACTGTGAGAGACAGAATGTGAAAAAAAAATCCAGGAATTCACATTGTAGGAATTTTAAATAATCTATTTGTAAATTATGGTGGAAAATAAGTATTTGGTCAACCATTCAAAGCTCTCACTGATGGAAGGAGGTTTTGGCTCAAAATCTCACGATACATGGCCCCATTCATCCTTTCCTTAACACGGATCAATCGTCCTGTCCCCTTAGCAGAAAAACAGTCCCAAAGCATGATGTTTCCACCCCCATGCTTCACAGTAGGTATGGTGTTCTTGGGATGCAACTCAGTATTCTTCTTCCTCCAAACACGAGGAGTTGAGTTTATACCAAAATGGATACATGGATGATACAGCAGAGGATTGGGAGAATGTCATGTGGTCAGATGAAACCAAAATAGAACTTTTTGGTATAAACTCAACTCGTCGTGTTTGGAGGAAGAAGAATACTGAGTTGCATCCCAAGAACACCATACCTACTGTGAAGCATGGGGGTGGAAACATCATGCTTTGGGGCTGTTTTTTTTTTGCTAAGGGGACAGGACGATTGATCCGTGATAAGGAAAGAATGAATGGGGCCATTTATCGTGAGATTTTGAGCCAAAACGTCCTTCCATCAGTGAGGGCTTTGAATGGTTGACCATAATTTACAAATAAATTCTTTAAAATTCCTACAATGTGAATTCCTGGATTTTTTTTCTGCACATTCTGTCTCTCACAGTTGAAGTGTACCTATGATGACAATTACAGACCTCTGTCATCATTTTAAGTGGAAGAACTTGCACATTTTTTTTAATTTTTTTTTTATTAATGCACAAAGTGCAATTTCAATGGTGATGATGTGCATTTATTTGAAAAAAAAAATATGAATGTTATGGCAAGCAGAATAGTTTTTTATTAATTCAACTATTTTCATTAAACTGTGCATTGAGGATATAAAGTGTGCTTTCTCTGATTATTTCATTATTCGACAATCTGATCGATAGATTAATTTTTCTACTAAAATAATCGATATGTTCAGCGCTTGTTAGTAGGGTTGACATTTTCAACACGTTTGCAATAAAAAATACAAAGCAAAGCTGAAGCGAACAAAGGAAACAAAGCTTAGGATCTGTTTATCGCCCCCGTATAAAAACCTCTCTAAGATCTCAACAAGCCTTTGAGTTCCATTAAGTCAGCCAAACACAACTTTGTACTACTAAAGATGGACACAAAGATGTGAGCTAATGGGATCACCTCCTAAAAACATCAGTCACAATTCCTTGCCAATGCTTTCTCAATCCCTCTGTTAATTAATCTTGGAGCTGCTTTAAGTCCGTCTCCACCCCTTCAGCTCCTTCTTCATCTTCCCACCGCATATTTCAGTGGGGGCCCTGTTGTTTGCTTTGAGAGGGGCATGCTGCTGCTGGTTCTTATCTGGTTGACGGCACATCTGTAGATGCTATCACCTGCCCTGTTGCTCTGCTTATACTCCGGCCGTGCAAGAGCAAGTAGTTTGAAAATTAGATGGATGAAAGCTCGGGCAAAAGGCAAAAAAGAACGGCTGGCCTATAGCAGGGGAATGGTGTTATTCCAAGCCTATGAGAACAGTTCAAAATCTTGGAAGAGACTAACATTTTTAAAGTAGATTCCTAAAAACAACAGTGTTCTTGTTGTATTGAGGCGGCTTTTTTTTTTAATACAAACCCCGTTTCCATATGAGTTGGGAAATTGTGTTAGATGTAAATATAAACGGAATACAATGATTTGCAAATCCTTTTCAACTCAAATTCAGTTGAATATGCTACAAAGACAAGATATTTGATGTTTGTTTCTTTTTTGCAAATAATAATTAACTTAGAATTTCATGGCTGCAACATGTGCCAAAGTAGTTGGGAAAGGGCATGTTCACCACTGTGTTACATCACCTTTTCTTTTAACAACACGCAATAAACGTTTAGGAACTGAAGAAACTAATTGTGGAAGCTTTAAAAGTGGAATTCTTTCTCATTCTTGTTTTATGTAGAGCTTCAGTCGTTCTCTGCTGTCGTATTTTACGCTTCATAATGCGCCACACATTTTCCATGGGATACATGTCTGGATTGCAGGCGGGCCAGGAAAGTACCCGCACTATTTCCCTACGAAACCACACTGTTGTAACACATGGGTTGGCATTGTCTTGCTGAAATAAGCAGGGGCGTCCATGATAACGTTGCTTGGAAGACAACATATGTTGCTCCAAAACCTGTATGGACCATTCAGCGTTAATGGTGCCTTCACAGATGTGTAAGTTACCCATGCCTTGGGCACTAATACGCCCCCATACCATCACAGATGCTGGCTTTTGAACATGGTGCCTATAACAATCCAGATGGTTATTTTCATTTTTGTTCCGGAGGATACAACGTCCACCGTTTCCAAATATCATTTGAAATGTGGACTCGTCAGACCATAGAACACTTTTCCACTTTGCATCAGTCCATCTTAGATGAGCTTTTGGCCCAGCGAAACCAGCGGCGTTCCTTGGTGTTGTTGATAAATGGATTTTGCTTGAATAGCAGAGTTTTAACTTGCATTTACAGATGTAGCGACCAACTGTAGTTGCTGACAGTGGTTTATGAAGTGTTCCTGAGCCCATGTGATGATATCCTTTACACACTGATGTCGGTTTTTGATGCAGTACTGCCTGAGGAATCAAAACTCCGCAATATCATTGCTTACGTGCAGTGATTTCTCTAGGTTCTCTGAACTTTTTGATGATTTTACGGACCGTAGACGTTAAAATCCCTAAATTCCTTGTCCCTGTTCGACAATTTGCTTACAAATTGGTGACCCCCACCCCATCCTTGTTAGTGAATTACTTAGCATTTCATGGAAGCTGCTTTTATACCCAATCATGGCTCCCACCTGTTCCCAATTAGCCTGCACACCTGTGGGATGTTCCATATAAGTGTTTGATGAGTATTTCTCAACTTTATCAGTATCTATTGCCACCTTTCCCAATTTCTTTGTCACAGTTTATCAGTTTAAACATCAAATTTGTTATCTTTGTAGCATATTCAGCTTAATATGGGTTGAAAATGATTTGCAAATCATTGTATTCCGTTTATATTTACCTCTAACACAATTTCCCAACTCATATGGAAACTGGGTTTGTACAAATTTTGCAATTTCGACCAAAAAGATTTACTGTACTTTCCGGACTATAAAGCACACTTAAAATCCTTTTTCCCCCTAACCCCTCAGCCACCGTGTATCTAACATTAAAAGAAAGTGAAAGAAATTGCTTTTAAAACTTCATTCAATATTCAACACTACAGCAAAAAAAAAAATTCCTCATCCTCTAAAATGTAAAATAGATTGTATATTTAATCAAAAGAATATGCGATGCAGAATTCATTATGTTAATTGCACAACGTGAGAGAAGAACAGCCTTTTTAGAGGTAATTAATGACCCATATTAAAATGCATTTGGGAGCTTGCTTCTTCCGAATCAATATGTACTTTTTAAATAAATAAAAAATTAAAAAAATCCACTGCACTTCAGATGATATCAAAGCAAAGGTGAAGCAAAACAAAAAATGGCATCAACACTAACATACAAGCTATGTTTGGCAAATAATATATGACCATCATGGGCGCACATGCAGTGATCAATTACAGAAATTGTGCAGCCAACAAAAAAACAGGTTGAACCCATCCATCCATCCATCCATCCATTTTTTACCGCTTGTCCCTTTTGGGTTGACTTTTAAAGGCCTACTGAAACCCACTACTACCGACCACGCAGTCTGATAGTTTATATATCAATGATGAAATCGTAACATTGCAACACATGCCAATACGGCCTTTTTAGTTTACTAAATTGCACTTTTAAATTTCCCGAAGAGTTTCTTGTTGAAAACGTCGCGTAAGTTGACGTGTGCGCGTGACGTCTCGGGTTGTAGCGGACATATTAGCCCAGCCCCAAACACGGCTAAAAGTCGTTTCTTTTCATCGCATAATCACACAGTATTCTGGACATCTGTGTTGCTGAATCTTTTACAATTTGTTCAATTAATAATGGAGACGTCAAAGAAGAATGCTGTTGGTGGAAAGCGGTGGATTGCAGCTGCCTTTAGCACCGAGACACAGCCGGTGTTTCTTTGTTGTGAAGCTTTAACACAGAGCGGTCAAGCGAACATGTTTCTCTACGTCAACCAGCACGGTTTTGGATGGGAAAATTGTGATATAAAGTCAGCTCTTACCGGAGACTTCAGTTAGATCCACTATGGACTGAACTTTCACAATATTATTTATTTGTGTCTTGTTACGTGTTGAAATCAGAAAGGACGCGGAATCCCGGAAGTCTACGCATCCCTTTTATCGATCATTGCTTTCCACTGACGTTTTTGCTTACCATGTTTTTCTAAAGTTGAGCTTACCCAACTCAATACTTTTGATGCAACGGTAGGAGTGAAAATGACCTTAAATTTAAGATGACAGGAAATGCTGCCAATTTTAGCCAATTTTAATCAATATTTTGATTTAGGATATCCCATGTACAAACATATAAAGGGCATTCTTACTAAACAGCTATACATGTTACAATGAGGGTGGTCGTATAAACAACGCCAACACTGTCATAAACCTGTGCCATATTATGAAACCACACTAAACAACAATGACAAACACATTTTGGGAAAATATTTGCACCACAACACATACATACACATAAGTAAACATAAACGCAACAGAACAAATACCCAGAATTCCCTGCAGTACCAACTCTTCCGGGACGCTACACTATTTTATTTGGTACAGGGTGTAATTATAAGTGTGACCAGTAGATGGCAGTCAAACATAAGAGATAACCCTCAAGTAAACAACACCAACATTTTAAATGTCCCATTGAAAATATAGAACATTACACATGGCGCTCAAAAAAAATCTATCAAAATGTTTTAGTAGTAAATATTTTAAGCGCTACCACATGGTGTCGTGAGTTTACATTATTCACGTTTATGACCACCTTTTTCCAAAACACAATATAGAATGTGAGATATAACAGAATAATTCATACATTGATCATTGGTTTTCAAAACTTTTACAAAAAAGTGTGACCCCAGAAATTTACTGTGGGACCCCATTTTTATGATTTGATGGGGTCCCTGGGACCCCATTTTGAAGATTCCTAGCGCCAACACTGAGGAAGTGATGTCATCAATATGGCAGCCCTCAATGGCTTCAAGCGGTATGCAAAATGAATGAATGAATGAATGAAGTGTCCGTACACCCAGACATATTTTGGCCCGATTGGCTATGAACAATGGGAGACCGGGCTTTCTGCTCCGCCGCTCCCAGTCTGTGGAACGCTCTGCCTGACCACTTGAGGGTACCACAGACTGTGAATGCTGTAAAAAAACCCTTCAAAACCCTGCTTTTTAAAAAAAAGCCTTTTTTGTTTAATGTATGCATAGTAGTTCTAGTTTTTATTCATTTTATTATCTTTTTATTATAATTTTTTCAATACACTGAAGCACTTTGAAGTTGTTTGCTCAATGTAAAGTGTTTTTTTTAACAAATAAAGTCTATTATTTTTATAATTATTATTATTATTATTATGTTAAGGTTTGTAAACCAAAAAGGTTGCAAACCTTCATTCATTCATTCAAAATGAATGAACGAAGTGTTCGTACACCCAGACATATTTGGCACGATTGGAGAACAATAGGAGACCAGGCTTTCTGCTACGCCGCTCCCAGTCTGTGGAATGCTCTCCCTGACCACTTGAGGGTACCACAGACTGTGAATGCTGAAAAAAAAAAAAGCCTTCAAAACCCTTCTCTTTTTTTAAAAAAGCCTTTTTTGTTAAATGTATGCATAGTAGTTCTAGTTTTTATTCATTTCATTATCTTTTTATTATTTTTTTTTTCAATACACTGAAGCACTTTGAGGTTGTTTGCTCAATGTAAAGTGTTTTTTTTTTTTTTTTACAAATAAAGTCCGTTATTATTATTATTATTATTATGTTAAGGTTTGTAAACCAAAAAGGTTGCAAATAGAGGCGCTCGTAAATCGACGTTCAACTGTATTTTGGACAGTAGGAGTTGGCTGGAAAAAAAATCTAACATGTGTATGAAGGACATGCAAACTCCGCACAGGAAGTGTGTGAAAGTGTCTCTCTATAAACTATGCAAGAGATGCTCATCATTCACCTTGGAGAACAGAATGCAGCAGCTTAAGAGAATGTATCAACACGCTGACACACATGCAAATACAGCAGAATGGATGCAGTCAGTTGTACAAAAGGCAATTCTGCGCTTCCGTGCACACGTAGAAATTTGTTTGGCGTATCCACGGCACGTCGCCACCAATCAAAACGCCATGGAGGCACTGCAGGGCGCCGACAGGAGGAGTTGCAACATCCTCCCTCGGGCCCGAGCACACAGAGTTCAGTAGGGCTCAGCCAAAGGAGTCTCCACATGCAGAGCTACGGCTTCCCCGCACTCTTTTGCTTGATTTCATCACCAATATAATACACACGCATGCATGCCTGGATATTAAAGGCCTACTGAAACCCACTACTACCGACCACGCAGTCTGATAGTTTATATATCAATGATGAAATATTAACATTGCAACACATGCCAATACGGCCTTTTTAGTTGACTAAATTGCCATTTTAAATTTCCCGGCTAAGTGTCGTGTTGACGTCACCGGTTGTGGCAGACATTTTTTTTCCAGCCCGATCCAAGCTATAAGTAGTCTGCTTTAATCGCATAATTACACAGTATTCTGGACATCTGTGTTGCTGAATCTTTTGCAATTTGTTCAATTAATAATGGAGAAGTCAAAGTAGAAAGATGGAGGTGGGAAGCTTTTAGCCTTTAGCCACACAAACACACCTGGTGTTTCCTTGTTTAAAATTCCCAAAGATGAAGCTTTACTATGGATCAGAGCGATCAAGCGAACATGGATCCCGACTACATGTCAACCGGCAGTTTTGGGTGAGAAAATTGTGGTAATAAGTCGCCTCTTACCGGAGACATCAGCTGCCGTGACTTCCCTCGGAGACTCTGGCGTCAACACACCCCTGGCCACACCCCTCCGGCTTTCAGGTACTATTCAATCTTACTAAAACACTAGCAACACAATAGGCAGATAATGGATTTTCCAGAATTATCCTCGTAAATGTGTCTAATAACATCTGAATTGCTCCCACTGCAATCGCCTTTTTTTTCTTTCTAGTCCCTCACTCTCACTTTCCTCCTCCACGAATCTGTCATCCTCGCTCAAATTAATGGGGAAATCGTCGCTTTCTCAGTCCGAATCGCTATCGCTGCTGGTGGCTATGATTGTAAACAATTTGAGGATGTGAGGAGCTCCACAACCCGTGACGTCACGCGCACATCGTCTGCTACTTCCGGTACAGGAAAGGCTTTTTTATTAGCGACCAAAAGTTGCAAACTTTATCGTCGATGTTCTCTACTAAATCCTTTTAGCATAAATATGGCAATATCGCGAAATGATCAAGTATCAAGCGAACATGAATCTCTATCTCAACCAGCAAGTTTTTGGATGGTAATATTGTGATATTAAGTTGGCTCTTGCCGGAGACTTCAGTGGATTATGCGACCTCCTCCTGCAGCCCAAAAGGGCAGCTGTGATCTTGGCTCCTCGGCTTCTCTCAGAGACACTGGCGTTCACCGCAGCCATCCAAATTTCAGGTATGACTTTACAATCTCACTAACACAATAAGCAGATAAGGGATCTTCCAGAATTATCGAAGTAAATGTGTCTAATAACATCTGAATTGCTCCCACTGCAATCGCCTTTTTTTTCTATCTAGTCCTTCACTCTCACTTTCCTCCTCCACGAATCTTTCATCCTCGCTCGAATTAATGGGGAAATCGCCGCTTTCTCAGACCGAATCGCTATCGCTGCTGGTGGCTAGGATTGTAAAAAATTTGAGGATGTGAGGAGCTCCACAACCCATGACGTCACGCGCACATCGTCTGCTACTTCCGGTAAAGGAAAGGCTTTTTTATCAGCGACCAAAAGTTGCGAACTAAAAGGATTTAGTTCTCTACTAAATCCTTTTAGCATAAATATGGCAATATCGCGAAATGATCAAGTATCAAGCGAACATGTTTCTCTATCTCAACCAGCAAGTTTTTGGATGGGAATATTGTGATATTAAGTCGGCTCTTGCCGGAGACTTCAGTGGATTATGCGACCTCCTCCTGCAGCCCAAAAGGGCAGTTGTGATCTTGGCTCCTCGGCTTCTCTCAGAGACACTGGCGTTCACCGCAGCCATCCAAATTTCAGCTATGACTTTACAATCTCACTAAAATACTATTAATACAATAAGCAGATAAGGGATCTTCCAGAATTATCCTAGTAAATGTGTCTAATTACATCTGAAACAGTCCCACTGCCGCCTGGAGCCGTCGCCTTGTTGTTGTTTTGTGATTCACTCGAAATTTCCTCATCCACGAATCTTTCATCCTCGCTCAAATTAATGGGGAAATTGACGCTTTCTCGGTCCGAATCGCTATCGCTGCTGGTGGCTATGATTGTAAATAATTTGAGGATGTGAGGAGCCTAACAACCCGAGACGTCACGCGCACATCATCTGCTACTTCCGGTACAGGCAAGGCTTTTTTATTAGCGACCAAAAGTTGCGAACTTTATCGTCGATGTTCTCTACTAAATCCTTTTAGCATAAATATGGCAATATCGCGAAATGATCAAGTATCAAGCGAACATGTTTCTCTATCTCAACCAGCAAGTTTTTGGATGGGAATATTGTGATATTAAGTCGGCTCTTGCTGGAGACTTCAGTGGATTATGCGACCTCCTCCTGCAGCCCAAAAGGGCAGCTGTGATCTGGGCTCCTCGGCTTTTCTCAGAGACACTGCCGTTTACCGCAGCCATCCAAATTTCAGGTATGACTTTACAATCTCACTAAAATACTATTAACACAATAAGCAGATAAGGGATCTTCCAGAATTATCCTAGTAAATGTGTCTAATTACATCTGAAACAGTCCCACTGCCGCCTGGAGCCGTCGACTTGTTGTTGTTTTGTGATTCACTCGAATTTCCTCATCCGCGCACATCATCTGCTACTTCCGGTACAGGCAATGCTTTTTTATTAGCGACCAAAAGTTGCAAACTTTATCGTCGATGTTCTCTACTAAATCCTTTCAGCAAAAATATGGCAATACCGCGAAATGATCAAGTATGACACATAGAATGGACCTGCTATCCCCGTTTGAATAAGAAAATCTCATTTCAGTAGGCCTTTAACTCTGTATCTTTAGTCTGTGCAGCGTTGATGTTTAAACAGGGTTGGGAGTTTGTTTTAACCGAACCCAACATGACAAGTGTTAACGCACTCCGGGATGGATTCATGCTTGCAATTGGACCGCGCGGGATCTATGCATGGTGCCCCATTCAATTATGGTATTTTATTTTGATAGCTGTCACTCTGTAGCATCCACAGGACACCTGATAAACAACATGCATTCATTCATGATTTCCACCATCACGCGGCTTTCAGAGCCATAGGGTCGATGATGACCTGCTGGAAATGCTTTTTGTGGGTGTTACCTATCACACCTTGAGGATCCCACTTTGCCTTTTGCAAGTGCCAGCTCTCCCACAGCCATTCTAATACCACGGAAGTATGTGTGAAAGGTGCTTAGACTGTGCATAAAATGAATTGTACTGATCCTTGAAGCATAAGAAATCAACAGAGCACTTTGCACCTCGGTTCCACAATGTGATGTGTACTTTCAGTGCAGAATAATATTTCTGCGTCATCAGCAGACGCAAAGCAATGTTGAATATGTATCTTAAACATGTTTTATTTAGATGTAGAGCAGCAACAATTTTTACATCTTTTCTGTCAGCTGAAATCATACTTTGGAAACACTGGAAAAGTGTTACTGGGCATCACCATTACCAGGAATGTCATCAACATGCTCATTATATTCCAGAAAACTATGGATATTAAGTTAAAGGCCTACTGAAATGAGATGTTCTTATTCAAACGGGGATAGCAGGTCCATTTTATGTGTCATACTTGATCATTTCGCGATATTGCCATATTTTTGCTGAAAGGATTTAGTAGAGAAAGTCGACGATAAAGTTCGCAACTTTTGGTCGCTAACAGAAAAGCCCTGCCTTTACCTGAAGTCGCAGACGATGACCTCACATGTTGATGGCTCCTCACATCCTCACATTGTTTATAATGGGAGCCTCCAACAAAAAAAGCTATTCGGACCGAGAAAACAACAATTTCCCCATTAATTTGAGCGAGGATGAAAGATTTGTGTTTGAGGATATTGAAAGCGAGGGACTAGAAAAGAAAAAAAAAATGCGATTGCATTGGGACGGATTCAGATGTTTTTAGACACATTTACTAGGATAATTCTGGGAAATAATCCCTTATCTTTCTATTGTGTTGCTAGTGTTTTAGTGAGTTAAATAGTACCTGATAGTCGGAGGGTTTTTTCCACGGGTGTCTTGAGGCCAGTGTCTGATGGAAGTCGACGGCAGCTGTATGGACGGCACAAGCTCAGCTGATCTCCGGTAAGTGGCGACTTTTTACCACATTTTTCTCACCAAAAACTGCTGGTTGACATTTGGCCGGGATCCATGTTCGCTTGACCGCTCTGATCCATAGTAAAGCTTCACCTCCGGGAATTTTAAACAAGGAATCACCGTGTGTTTGTGTGGCTAAAGGCTAAAGCTTCCCAATTCCATCTTTCTACTTTGACTTCTCCATTATTAATTGAACAAATTGCTAAAGATTCAGCAACACAGATGTCCAAAATACTGTGTAATTATGCCGTTAAAGCAGACGACTTTTAGCTGTGTGTGTGCGCAGCGCTAATATTTCCTTACAGTCCGTGACGTCACGCGTACACGTCAGCATTCTGCGACGTTTTCAATAAAAAAACTACGGGGAAATTTAAAATTGCAATTTAGTAAACTAAAAAGGCCGTATTGGCATGTGTTGCAATGTTAATATTTCATATTTGATATATAAACTATCAGACTTGTCCCTGACAGTTTGGTCATGTTTTAGTTTTTCCTCTGCGTTTGTCTTTGTTTTCTGTCAGCGCTCTTATTTTGTCCGTTTCCTGTTTGTCTCCCTGAATGCTGTGTCTCCCCAGCTGTGGCTGATTGGCACCTGGCCACACCTGGTGTCAATCAGCCAGGTACTATTTAAAACTGCCTTCCCCTCCAGTCAGTGCTGGATTATTGTCACCACTATCTGTCAATGTCATCAATACTTATCGTTGTAGTTGTGTCTACTTCTGTTCACTCTGCTCATGTCATAGTTCCTTCGCGTCACAGTAAGTGTTTTTGTTTCTAGTCCACAGTTAGCCTTTGTGTTAGTTTTTGTTCATGGTCAAGTTTGTACCCTTTTGTTTGTTCTTGTTTTAGTGCCAATGTCACGTGTTGCGGCGCACTTGCTACGCAGAGTTGCCACTTTGAGGATGCACACACGACCAGTCAGAAGGATTGCAGGTAAGAATAAATTTTAATATAATAAAACAAAAGAACACCGGTGCAAAAAGGGCAAAACAAAGCGTGTGCCAACGCACGGGAAGCTAATGCTAAAACTTAGCAGGAAACAGAAGTAACACTAAACGACGTGCCGAACGCACGGGAAGCTAAGGCGGAACATAGCACAAAATAATCTATAGAAACCGTGACGTGTTGCGGAAAGCAAACAATGAGCCGAGGACGAACTAAGGAATAACGCAGGCTTATATACTCAAATAATAATTGCCATCAGATGTGCGACAAAGGAATAGCAGCTGGGACAAATAAGAAACCATGGCAACGAGCTACAACAGAAAGTGCACAAACACAGGAATCGGCCAAGTCTAAAACTAAACATGATCAAAACATATAAACGGCAAAACAATAAATTAAATCATGTTTACTTACACATGCCTGCCGCCTTCTCTGCATCTTGGGATTCGTCAACAACACAATGTGACAGAATAATCCAGCACTGACTGGGGGGGAAGGCAGCTTTAAATAGTATTTGGCTGATTGACACCAGGTGTGGCCAAGTGAATATCAGCCAAAGCTGGGGACACACAGCACTCAGGGAGACAAACAGGAAACGGACTAAATAGGACTGCTGACAGGAAACAAAGATGAACGCAGAGGAAAAAGTAAAACATGGCCAAACTGTCAGGGACAAGCCTGACAAATTTCATGTCAAGTCATCATTTAATGGCTTTGATATGTCAAAAAGCATTAATAAATCATGTTATTTTCGAATACTTCGATAACTGATAACAGTATGCTCATTTCAAAATTAAATTTACAGCCCCGAAATATTGTTATTGTTTTCATTTGAAAGTCCAGTACTCCACCATTTAACAAACAGGAAGTCTGTGAGTGTGTGGATCTGAGCTGAGGATGTTGTTGTGGCTTGTGCAGCCTTTTGAGACACTCGTGGGTTTAGGTTTAAGTAAACTTTGATTGATTGATTGCTTGATGTTGCATCCAAGTTGCCAGTTACGCACCGCACCACCATCTTCGTCTAGCTCAGTGGTTCTTAACCTTGTTGGAGGTACCGAACCCCACCAGTTTCATATGTGCATACACCGAACCCTTCTTTAGTGAGAAATAAAATGTTTTTTTTTTTACAAATTCAAGACAAAGTTATATGTTTTTTGCAACACTCTAGTATGGGGAACATATTCTAAGTAACAAACACTTAATTTAGAGTTATTTGGACACTTGGGGAACATATTCCAAGTTATTTGGTTAGGGTTAGGGTCAGAGGGTTAGGGTTATAATAAGGCCATGCTGAATAAGGCATTAATAAGTACTTAATAATCACTAGTTAAGAGCCGATATGTTACTAATTTGCATGTTAATAAGCAACTAATTAATGGTGAATATGTTCCCCATACTTAATTGTTACCAATTTCTTTTTACTGGTGCACAAAAATGAACCGTGCATGAACATCACCTTGTTCAAACAAGAAAACCAACACAGTGCATAAACTCACAACATATTACACACCTGCAAATCAGTCAGCTAATGCTGTATCCGTAATAGGCCGATAGAGAGAAGTTTGTATTCACACGATGAGTTGGGTGTGTTTTGACCTCCGCCGAACCCTGGAGGCCGACTCACCGAACCCCTAGGGTTCCATCGAACCCAGGTTAAGAACCACTGCTCTAGCTACTGCCACTGGTAAAGTTACTAAACAAACCAGACGTTAGTGAATCCATAAGGTCTCGTCACGATTCTCAACTTATTCATGACAAAGTCTGGAACAAATCGAGGACTGGTATCGGGGATGCCTTTGAAAGATGGAGATGATTGAAAACTTGCTCATTTCCTCCTTGACAGCTAAGGAAGGCATTTACTTATTCTTATTACTTGTAACAAATGGAAATGGACATTTTGTATGTAAACTAATACAGTCTATGATCTTATCTAACAAAGCTACATTGTTCGTGCAACGGATGCTTAGCATGCTAGCCCGGTCAATGGTAGCATACACCTCGATATATAGGCTAACGACGGAAATATATGCCCGTTAGCATGTATGTCAATGTGTAATTGAACTGTCCCGGCAAAAATATATTTTCGACAAATAAAACCCATGTGGATATGAGTAGTGTCAGTGTCTATTTTGTTCTCAATATGCTTATACACTGAGGAAACATTACAACGGCTGTCATGGCGATGTGAAACAAAAGGAGAAATCCAAATCACACGATAAAATAATTCCTCATTCGTGTTTGGATATTGTGGACTACATGTACTAAGTTATATGGCAATCTGAAACGTTTGAAACAGTAGCCTATTGCCAAACCTTCGTCAAATGTCTAGTTTTGGGCATACATTCTGAAACCTACTACTAGCGACCACGCAGTCTGATAGTTTATATATCAATGATGAAATATCAACATTGCAACACATGCCAATACGGCCTTTTTGGTTTACTAAATTGCTGTTTTAAATGTACCGCGAAGTGTCGTGTTGAAAACGTTGCTGCATGATGAAGCGTGCTTGTGACGTTATTGGTTGTAGCGGACATTATTTTCCAGCCTGATCCAAGCTATAAGTAGTCCGCTTTAATCGCATAATTACACAGTATTCTGGACATCTGTGTTGCTGAATCTTTTGCAATTTGTTCAATTAATAATGGAGAAGTCAAAGTAGAAAGATGGAGGTGGGAAACTTTTAGCCTTTAGCCACACAAACAGCCGGTGTTTCCTTGTTTAAAATTACCGAAGGTGAAGCTTTACTATGGAACAGAGCGGTCAAGCGAACATGTATCCCGAAAATTGTGGTAATAAGTCGCCTCTTACCGGAGACATCAGTGGAGCCAGCGTCCTCCTGCAGCTGCGTGACTTCCCTCAGAGACACTCGCGGTCAACACACCCTCCGACTTTCAGGTACTATTTAATCTCACTAAAACACTAGCAACACAATAGAAAGATAAGGGATTTTTCCAGAATTATCCCTAGTAAATGTGTTTAAAAACATCTGGATGGCTCCCACTGCAATCACGGTTTTTTTACTTTGTTCTAGTCCTTCACTCTAAATTTCCTCATCCACGAATCTTTCATCCTCGCTCAAATTAATGTGGAAATTGTCGCTTTCTCGGTCCGAATAGCTCTAGCTGCTGGTGGCTATGATTGTAAATACTTTGAGGATGTGAGGAGCTCCACAACCCGTGACGTCACGCGCACATCGTCTGCTACTTCCGGTACAGGCAAGGCTTTTTTATTAGCGACCAAAAGTTGCGAACTTTATCGTCGATGTTCTCTACTAAATCCTTTCAGCAAAAATATGGCAATGTCGCGAAATAATCAAGTATGACACATAGAATGGACCTGCTATCCCCGTTTAAATAAGAAAATCTCATTTCAGTAGGCCTTTAAGCATTCTCTACTTATTTTCACCACCATTGTTAGTGTTGGTTGTAGTTCGTTTATAGTTTTTGTATTCTGATAGTACTGACAATAACCATATGATTGCCATTTGTTGTGATATTATACACAAGCATGACGTTCTTCCTGAAAAAAAGCCTAATTGCTGTGTAAAAAGTGTTGGTTAGAGATTTGTTATTGACAAAACGCTTGTTTATTCAGTAATGGTGTAACGGTACACAAACATTTCGGTTCGGTACGTACCTCGGTTCAGAGGTCACGGTTCGGTTCATTTTTGGTACAGTAATAAAAAAACCAAATATACATTTTTTTGGTGATTTATTTACCAAATTTGCAAAATCTTCCACCCAAAAATATTTTTCTTAGTGGAATATTTGACGTGAAGTAATCGGAACCTTGGATAGGTCAATAATTCATAATAACATTGATTTTGAGCAATGACAGTTTGAAAGAAAAAAAAAACAGCTTCGTTTTATTAGTCAACACTGCAACTTTTTCTAAATTACATTTAACTTTTAAGCTTTTTTATTTCACTTTTGTTATGTTTTTGTTTATTTTAATGGTATTTTTAGAATGTGCCGTGGGCCTTTAAAACATTAGCTTCGGGCCGCAAATGGCCTCCGGGGCACACTTTTGACCCCCCTGCTATAGATAATAAAAAATGAAATCTGATGAATCTATGAATAAAAAGCAGAGCCTTGGCGACGCATGCGCGTTTATCATAACTCTCTCGCTTTCTCTGTCTCTGCCACGCCCTCACGAATGTTGCTGCGTGCACAATTTGTTTTGTTTTTAACCACCTTTTTAACCCTGAACGTACATTGAAAATACACGCAACCCTAACTTAAAATGCGGGACATTAGAGGCATTTAAGAAACTCCACCCGGACAGCCCCACGAAAGAGGACATATCTGGTGAAAAGAAGAGGTATGGTCAGTCTATCCTAGCCCTGTCGCTGCTAGCATGCCGTGTGTTGTGCCTCGGTTTACACAACGTGCGGTACGCAACTTAAAATGTCCGTGTGGAAACTCGTTCGGTACACCTCCGAACCGAACCGAAACTGTTCAATACGAATATACGTATCGTTACAACCCTACAATTCCGCTATTATGGTCACATCCTCAACCCTTAATAGGAGGCGGTGGAAGTTTGAAGTTCCTTGGAGTAGCTCAGTCGATTGAGGCGGATATGGCTGCGTATCTGTCTACCTCAATCAGGGACAACAGAATTTTGACCGTAATTCTAGTACCATTTCTGGTTCCTACATATGGCTCCTTTAAAATATCAAAACCGCTAATGACATGCAATCCCACAATCAGAATAGGGAACCTATATGTCAAAATCAAGTCTCTTTCAGGGATCAAATACTCAATGAAGGCCAATTTCGCTTTGAAACTTGGGAACAGTTTCATGTGAGAACTTCCCGAACTGCCTCATGCGTGCTTGGATGGGAATAGGCAGATAAAAGGAATGGAGGATGACATGCACACGAGTCTGCAACCGAGTAGATAGAGACAGATGACCTATCAAAGGCAGAACCTGAATAAATGAGTAGTTTGATGGTATGAAAATTATTCATCCGCATCAACCTCCACAGCCACCAGATTTCAACTCAGCTGAACACCTATACACGATTTTAAACACAGTACGCTTTTCAAAAGACAAAATTCTAGAATATCTTCGGTGTAGTACCGCGAAGCAGAGCTTCAGAAATGTTTAGAATTCACGCCACGGTGCACTGACCGAACACCCACTAAGACACTAACAAGGAAAGAAAGAAAGAAAATCCTATTATTCTGCCTTTTTTTGATGTAGATTTAGAGGAACGTGTGGATTTGTACAACTTTGGTTGTACAAAGGTTTTTTCCAAGTAGCCTCAAAGACATTGTAGTTTCACATTGGCATTAACTCTGACATGTACAAACCCCGTTTCCATATGAGTTGGGAAATTGTGTTAGATGTAAATATAAACGGAATACAATGACTTGCTAATCCTTTTCAACCCATATTCAGTTGAATGCGCTACAAAGACAACATAATTGATGTTCAAACTCAAAAACTCAAAAATATGAGTAAACTTAGAATTTCATGCCTGCAACACATGCCAAAGTAGTTGGGAAAGGGCATGTTCACCACTGTGTTACATCACCTTTTCTTTTAACAACACTCAATAAACGTTTGGGAACTGAGGAAACTCATTGTTGAAGCTTTGAAAGTGGAATTCTTTACCATTCTTGTTTTATGTAGAGCTTCAGTCGTTCAACAGTCCGGGGTCTCTGCTGTCGTATTTTACGCTTCATAATGCGCCACACATTTTCGATTGGAGACAGGTCTGGACTGCAGGTGAGCCAGGAAAGTATCCACACTTTTTTTTTACGAAGCCACGCTGTTGTAACTTGTGCTGACTGTGGCTTGGCATTGTCTTGCTGAATTAAGCAGGGGTGTCCATGAAAAAGACGGCGCTTAGATGGCAGCGTATGATGTTCCAAAACCTGTATGTACCTTTCAGAATTAATGGTGCCTTCACAGATGTGCAAGTTACCCGTTCCTTGGGCACTAATGCACCCCCCATACCATCACAGATGGTGGCTTTTGAACTTTGTGTCGATAACAGTCAGGATGGTTTGCTTCCCCTTTGGTCCGGATGACACAATGTCAAATATTTCCAAAAACAATTTGAAATGTGGACTCGTCAGACCACAAAACACTTTTCCACTTTGGATCAGTCCATCTTTGATGTTCTCGGGCCCAGAGAAGACGGCGGCGTTTCTGGATGTTGTTGATAAATGGCTTTCGCTTTGCATAGTAGAGCTTTAACTTGCACTTACAGATGTAGCGACAAACTGTATTTAGTGACAGTGGTTTTCTGAAGTGTTCCTGAACCCATGTGGTGATATCCTTTAGAGATTGATGTCGGTTTTTCATACAGTGCCGTATGAGGGATCGAAGGTCACGGTCATTCAATGTTGGTTTCTGCCATGCCGCTTTCATGGAGTGATTTCTCCAGATTCTCTGAACCTTTTGATAATATTATGGACCGTAGATGTTGCGATCTGCTGCTCAGATCTTCACATGTTTGTTTTTTCATTCTCAGTCTGACCCGTTTATTTCCTGTTTTTGTCCATCACTATGGTTACACATCAGTTCACCTGCTGCTCACGCCCCGCACACCTGCTACAGATAATCACCGTCACTTTATAAGCCGTCCTCTTTTGTTTGTTCAGCCTGGGTTCATAATTTGCTTTCATGCAACAAGTTATGCCTGCACTCTACATCGTATGTATATTCTCGCTAGCTTTTCACGCTCAGCCATTTGTTTATTCCAGCTCTCATGCTGTATGTTTTGTTTTTCTCTTTAATGTGTCTATGTGCCAGTTTAGTTCTCATTTTTGTATATCCTAGCTTTTATGCTAGCGTCCTTTGTTTGTTTTATTCTACTAGCTCCAGCATTTTTGTTAATATAGCTCTTTTTGTTATTTAAATAAATTGTGTATATTTTACCTTTGCTGTGTTCACTTGACGCATCCTCGAGGGAATCGAACCCGGCATCACAATGCCGAACCGGCGTAACAGTAGATGTTGAAATCCCAAAATTTCTTGCAATTGCACTTTGAGAAACGTTGTTCTTAAACTGTTTGCACACGCATTTGTGGACAAAGTGGTGACCCTCACCCCATCCTTTCTTGTGAAAGACTGAGCTTTTTTGGGAAGCTGTTTTTATACCCAATCATGGCACCAACCTGTTCCCAATTAGCCTGCCCACCTGTGGGATGTCCAAATAAGTGTTTGATGAGCATGCCTCAACTTTATCAGTATGTATTGCCACATTTCCCAACTTCTTTGTCACGTGTTGCTGGCATCAAATGCTAAAGTTAATGATTATTTGCAAAAAAAAAAAATGTTTATCAGTTTGAACATCAAATATGTTGTCTTTGAAGGATATTCAACTGAATATGGGTTGAAAATGATTTGCAAATCATTGTATTCCGTTTATATTTACATCTAACACAATTTCCCAACTCATATGGAAACGGGGTTTGTACTTCTTGATCCCTTTTTTTCAACCAAAAATGCTTTGCTCTGATAAGGGGGTACTTGAATGAAAAAAATGTTCACAAGGTTGAGAACCACTGCTCTATAGTGCGCACACATTACGTCTCCGAGAAAAATCTGAGCGATCCACATTGGCTTATAAGATTAATACAGGGAGCATTTACATCATGCTCATGTGCTACCTTTTCTGTGAAACAGATCCCATTCTGTGAAGGTTTGCACAATACACAACACTGCAATTTTCATTTTAAAATTATTATTTTCGCGTGCATATGACAAGTGTCATTTGAATTTGTGAGGGGGTTTCATTTCAGACGGATCAAATTAGACAGATGGCCAAGTCTCGTGAAGCTCATTTTGTGTCAGACGACGTCACTGTGGACCAGGGAAGTGTGGCAGGACCAGACTGCAGATGATGGAAGTGATCGTGGTTTCTAATTTGTGGTTATTTGATGGATTCCAAGATATTCTATTACTGTTAGGGAGTGCTTCATGTGAATTCATGACTCTGTATAACATTTGACGGCGCTGTTTAACATCATTATTGTCAGAGTCAAGAGGATTTGACAAATGGCACAAGCAAATCCCCATAAACTAGTGGCTGTTAAAGGTGCATCTCGAATATTAGACGATGGAAGCAAAGGCATCTAAAAAACAGACTTTTGATTATTGAGCATGTCATGCTAAGTAATCACTGACACTCTGATTTCATCCTCTACGACTAAAGATGTCCGATAATGGCTTTTTTGCCGATATATCCCATATTGTCCAACTCCTAATTACCGATTCCGATATCAACCGATATCTACACTCGTAGAATTCAAACATTATTATGCCTAATTTTGTTGTGATGCCCCGCTGGATGCATTAAACAATGTAACAAGGTCTTCCAAAATAAATAAACTCGAGTTATGAGTTGATAAGGAGTAGCGGGGGATGTATATTGTAGCGTCCCGGAAGAGTTATTGCTGCTGTTCTGGGTATTTGTTCTCTTGTGTTTATGTTGTGTTACGGTGCGGATGTTCTCCCGAAAACTCTTGGTCATTCTTGTTTGGTGTGGCTTCACAATGTGGCGCATATTTGTAACAGTTTTAAAAGGTTTTTATACGGCCACCCTCAGTGTGACCTGTATGGATGTTGACCAAGTATGCCTTGCATTCACTTGAGTGTGAAAAGCTGTAGCTATTATGTGATTGGGCCTGAATGCAAAAGCAGTGCCTTTGAGGTTAATTGGCACTGTGTACTTCTCCCTACGCCCGTGTACCACCCCGTACAGCGGCATTTTAAAAACTTATAAATTTTACTTTTTGAAACAGATAACGATAATTTCGAATATTACATTTTAAAGCATTTATCGGCCGATAATATCGGCAGTCCGATGCTATCGGACATCTCTATCTACGACCAAAGTGAAAATGAGTCTATTCAGACAAAATCTCTATTATCTTCCGAGGATGTCATAGTCGTAGTGGTTTGAACAGTCCTTTGAGACATTTGTGATTTAGGGCTATATAAATAAACATTGATTGATTGATGTAGACCCCCCTCCCCCAGCCAGGCTAACTTTGCAGTAAGATAATATATGGGCTTATTGTTCTTCCACCATAGAAGTGGGTCAAAATCTAGTTTTTTAATGCAATACAGCAACCCTCTGCCACCCCGAACAGGACAGGCGGTAGAAACTGGATGGATGGATGATTTTAAATCTGTTGCTATAAAAACATTTGTTATTGCTTCAGCCCTGCTTGACTCGCCAAGGAGAGGCTGCTTGAATGCGGTGGTGACGCTTCAAAGTAGTTAGCATGTACCCTACTACTGCTGAACAATGTGGCGCATATTTGTAACAGTGTTAAAGTTGTTTATACGGCCACCCTCAGTGTGACCTGTATGGCTATTGACCAAGTATGCCTTGCATTTAGTTGAGTATGAAAAGCCGTAGATATTATGTGATTGGGTCTGCATACAAAAGCAGTGCCTTTGAGGTTAATTGGCACTGTGTACTTCTCCCTACGTCCGTGTACCACCCCGTACAGCGGTGTTTTAAAAACGTATAAATGTTACTTTTTGAAACCGATACCGATAATTTCCGATATTACATTTTAAAGCATTTATCGGCCGATAATATAGGCAGTCCGATACTATCGGACATCTCTATCTACGACCAAAGTGAAAATGAGACTATTCAGACAAAATCTCTATTATGTAGACCCCCCTCCCCCAGCCAGGCTAACTTTGCAGTAAGAGAATATATGGGCTTATTTTTCTTCCACCATAGAAGTGGGTCAAAATCTAGTTTTTTAATGCAATGCAGCAAACCTCTGCCACCCCGAACGGGACAGGCGGTAGAAAATAGATGGATGAATAGTCTTAAATTTGCTGCTATAAAAACATTTGTTATTGCTTCAGCCCTGCTTGACTCGCCGAGGAGAGGCTGCTTGAATGCGGTGGTGACGCTTCAAAGGAGTTAGCATGTACCCTACTACTGCTGAACAATGTCGGCCAACCTCCGTCCTCCATTGTTGTATCGCACCGCGCAGCCAAAGTGTTCCCAAACGGGAGATGTTAACGAGGCAGGAGGGTCTTCCAGCTCTGGCTTTTGCATGTTATCCTAGCCCAGTCCCTGCTAGCCTGCCATGTGTTGTGCCTCGCTCTGCATTGTTTACACAATCTGCGGTGCACTACCTAATATGTCCGTGTGGAAACTCGTTCGGTACACCTCCGAACCGAACCAAAACCCCTGTACCGAAACAGTTCAATATAAATACACGTACCGTTACACCCCTACTATTATGCAAAGCCAACGTTTGTAACTTGATGGTACCTGCATATATTTGAGATCTGCATAAGTCCTGAAAATGCAAATTCAAACAGTGGAGGAATTGCAGGGATATTTATAAAACAATGTTGTGTACACTTGCTTCTGATGTACAGTGGGGCAAAAAAGTATTTAGTCAGCCACCGATTGTGCAAGTTCTCCCACTTAAAATGATGACAGAGGTCTGTAATTTTCATCATAGGTACACTTCAACTGTGAGAGACAGAATGTGAAAAAAATTCTAGGAATTCACATTGTAGGCATTTTAAATAATTTATTTGTAAATTATGGTGGAAAATAAGTATTTGGTCAACCATTCAAAGCTCTCACTGATGGAAGGAGGTTTTGGCTGAAAATCTCACGATACATGGCCCCATTCATTCTTTCCTTAACACGGATCAATCGTCCTGTCCCTTTAGCACAAAAACAGCCCCAAAGCATGATGTTTCCACTCCCATGCTTCACAGTAGATATGGTGTACTTGGGATGCAACTCAATATTCTTCTTCCTCCAAACACGACGAGTTGAGTTCATACCAAAAAGTTCTATTTTGGTTTCATCTGACCCCTGCTGTATCATCCATGTATCCATTTTGCTAAAAACTCAACTCGTCGTGTTTGGAGGAAGAAGAATACTGAGTTGCATCCCAAGAACACCACACCTACTGTGAAGCATGGGGGTGGAAACATCATGCTTTGGGGCTGTTTTTCTGCTAAGGGGACAGGACGATTAATCCGTGTTAAGGAAAGAATGAATGGGGCCATGTATCGTGAGATTTTCAGCCAAAACCTCCTTCCATCAGTGAGAGCTTTGAATGGTTGACCATAATTAACAAATAAATTCTTTAAAATTCCTACAATGTGAATTCCTGGATTTTTTTTTCACATACTGTCTCTCACAGTTGAAGTGAACCTATGATGAAAATTACAGACCTCTGTCATCATTTTAAGTGGGAGAACTTGCACAATCGGTGGCTGACTAAATACTTTTTTGCCCCACATAATACACATATTTCACACCTAGCGACTTCATTGGATTGTGTGTCACTGGTTACAAACCTCCTCACATCGTTTTGAAAATTTATTTTGTGTTTCCCGTCGGATATTATGCATGTCTTACAGAATAAACCTTGTGGAGAAATGCAAAGATAATTAAGGGCCTGGGTGTAAGTTGCCACATACATAGAGACACACACAGACAATGAGCAGAGGTGTCTGGAGAGAGGAGATAGGGACACCCCAATCAGCCTCGCCGCCAACCCAGAAGGTCTAATCAATCAGGGAAGGCACCTAAAATGGAGGATGCGTTCTCCTCCGGCCAAGTTGAAACGATGGATTCTCCCTACGCTCGAACTTAGATCTTCCATTTCATATTTTCCCAACCTTTGTGCACGTGTCCCTTGCACAACAACATCTGGCTGGAACAGCTTGACTGCACAGTTTTTTCTCTTCCTAACTGCATTTCTTGGTATGTTTTTTCATGGCCTCAAGGGTAGATGAATGTTTTCATTTTTCAGCTCAATTTGTGATTAATGCTCCTAAGTGTTGAGGCAGTCTCTCCCTCTGCAGCTTTTCTCCCCTGGCCTGTGCCAGACGCCGATAGAAATCAGGGTAATGGAACATCCCTGTGACCCTGGCCCTGCTTCCGGGTCAGAACCATTCGTCATGGCAAAGACCTGGCGCTCACCAGCAAGACAGTAAATAATTGTTCAAAAGGGGCCGGTACACGGTTACTGTAGATCAGGGGTCACCAACGCGGTGCCCGTGGGGCACCAGGTCGCCCGTAAGGACCAGATGAGTTGCCCGCTGGCCTCTTCTAAAAATATCTCAAATAGCAGCACTTACCAGTGAGCTGCCTCTATTTTTTAAATTGTATTTATTTACTAGCAAGCTGGTCTCGCTTTGCTCGACATTTTTATTCTAAGAGAGACAAAACTCAAATAGAATTTGAAAATCCAAGAAAATATTTTAAAGACTTGGTCTTCACTTGTTTAAATAAACTCATTTATTTTTTTTACTTTGCTTCTTATAACTTTCAGAAAGACAATTTTAGAGAAAAAATACAACCTTAAATAAAAATGGGTATTTCTGTCTGTCATTCCGTCGTACATTTATTTCCTTTTACGGTAGGTTTTTTGTAGAGAATGTATGATGAAAAAAACACTTAATTGAACGGTTTAAAAGTGGAGAAAACACGAAAAAATTAAAATACAATTTTGAAACATAGTTTATCTTCAATTTCGACTGTTTAAAATTCAAAATTCAACTGAAAAAAAATGAATAGAAAAACTAGCTAATTGGAATCTTTTGGAAAAAAATAAAAAAATAATTTATGGAACATCATTAGTAATTTTTCCTGATTAAGATTCATTTTAGAATTTTGATGACATTTTTTAAATAGGTTAAAATCCAATCTGCACTTTGTTAGAATATATAACAAATTGGACCAAGCTATATTTCTAATAAATACAAATTATTATTTCTTGTAGATTTGCCAGAACAAAAATTTTAAAAATAAATTCATAAGACTTTGAAGTAATATTCAAATTTGATTCTACAGATTTTCTAGATTTGCCAGAAATTTTGGGGGGAATTTTAATCATAATAAATTTGAAGAAATATTTATTATTCTTTACAACAAATAAATAAATTTACTTGAACATTGATTTAAATTGTCAGGAAAGAAGAGGAAGGAATTTAAAAAGTAAAAAGGTATATGTGTTTAAAAATCCGAAAATCATTTTTAGGGTTGTATTTTTTCTCTAAAATTGTCTTTCTGGAAGTTATAAGAAGCAAAGTAAAAAAAAAAAAATGAATTTATTTAAACAAGTGAAGACCAAATCTTTAAAATATTTTCTTGGATTTTCAAATTCTATTTGAGTTTTGTCCCTCTTAGAATTAAAAATGTCGCGCAAAGCGAGACCAGCTTGCTAGTAAATAAATAAAATTTAAAACATAGAAGCAGCTCACTGGTAAGTGCTGCTATTTGAGCTATTTTTAGAACAGGCCAGCGGGCGACTCATCTGGTCCTTACGGGCTACCTGGTGCCCGCGGGCACCGCGTTGGTGACCCCTGATTTAGCGTTATTTGGACACTAGGGGAACATATACAGGTTTGGGTTACTAATAAGCAATAATTCTTTGGTTATTGAGGGAAGACTCTTAGTTAATGGCTCACTGGTTGTATAATAAGGCCAGGCAGAATAAGGCATTAATAAGTACTTAATAATGACTACTTAAGAGCCAATATGTTACTAATTTGCATGTTAATGAGAAACTAATTAATGGTAAATATGTGTTCCCCATACTAAAGAGTAACCAAATTATTTTGTTAATGCTTGTTTTCCATGTTTTAGCCAATGTCAAAAGTGTCGGTTTTGCCTTTGTTTAAGTTGACAACCGCTTATGTTGACGTCGGGCTGAGGCAGGACAAGATATGCGAGGCAACCCTCTGGTCTCATTATGGTGGTTCCTCGGAGAATGAAAGACGTGTTTGTGTTGCTGTTTTATGACGGCTGCTTCGCCATTCCCTCTCTCTTTTTGAGTAAGCATTGTGGTCGCTGTGGAAGTGTAATGCAAGGCAAGTGTGTCCGTGGGCCACTGGGTGTGTTGGAGCTGTGCAGAGGTCTGAGAGGATCATAAAGAAGAAATAAAGTCCGGGAGAGGTAGTAAAAAGAAAATATATTGAGTCGTTGA